>NC_046662.1:110554967-110562499 GCF_010883055.1 Belonocnema kinseyi | reverse complement strand
ATTTAAAGATCCAATTGTCCGATTTCAAAAGATTTTAAATATATGAGGATGTTTTAAAAGATGTCTAAGAATTTTCAATTTATTTTTACTATTTACAGGAATTTCAAATAATTAAAAAATGTTTAGAAGGCTTATTTTTAAAAATTGCGAAGTAATTTAGAAATCCTAAAAAAAAGTCCGAGGCATTTCAAAAGACTTTGAAGGATTTGAAAAATTTGAGAGAATTTTAAAGATTCCAAGGAATTTTCATTGATTACAGTAATTTAAAAGGATATTTTGAAGGATTTGAAATATTTCAGGGAATTTTCAAAATTTCAAGGAATTTTCAAAAGCTTAACAAAAATCTCAAGAAATTTCAAAATATTTTTAATATTTGTGAATGGTTTAAAAGATGTCAAGTCCTTTTCAATGTATTTTTATAATTTCAAGTAATTTCAAAGAATTTCAACAATTTTAGCAGAGTTATTTAAAAAATTCTAAAGGACTTTAGAAATCTTTGAAAGGTGTTAAGGTGTTTGAAAAGATTCTGAAGGTTTCAATATTCCTTAGAGTATTTAAAAAGGTTCCAAAGAATTTCTAATTGAACACTGTAATTTAATATGAGATTTTAAAGGATTTGATACATCTGAGGACATTTTACTAGATTCTAAGTAATTTTTAATTGATTTCAATTATTTAGTATATGATTTGAAAGGATTTCAAATATGTTAAGCTGTTTTTAAAATTGCAAGGAATTTTCAACAGCTTTGAAAAATTTCAAGAGATTTTAAAGAAATTTTGATATTTTAGGATGTTTTAAAACATTTCAAGGAATTTTCAATTAATTTCAATAATTTAAACCTCTTTCAAAGAATTTCAACCATTTTTTTTTCAATTTTTCTGATTGAAAAAGGAACTGCTATGTTAAAAATTTAGTTTTTTTTTTGGTTGACAATTTATCAAATTAGTTGAAAAATTTCTTTTCTGAAAATTTAACTATTTTGTAAAATTTTTTTTTGTTTGTTTTTCAACAATTAATTTCTTTTAACTACAAAAGCATTCATCTTCTTATTCAGATTTTTTTTCAGAAAACTAATAGTTTTAGTTAAAAGTTTAACTATTTCTATTAAAAGTTAGTCAACTATCAATTAAATGGGGATCGAGATATAAATAGAAGACCACCGAATTCTTCCGAAGCTTTCAGACCGGCAATCATCATATCGCAGAAACCGCGAAGTCGAATCGAGCATTTTCGGCTTACACACGAACTCACAGTGGTAATCATGCACCTTCTGTTTTGCGCTCCCAAACGGTAGGCATGGTGGGGGTAAATTTCAGGTTCGATCTGGCAGCTCAGAAATAAGGTGAGCATAGTATTAATCTTGATTCTAAAAGGATTATGAAGATGATTAGTGAATTTAGCAGAAACATTGTGCTTCTTGATCCGTGACATGAAGTAAGAAAAATTTATTAATATATTTAAACTGGTATCAATAATGTAATCATTGATAGAAATAGGATAAGAATTGTCTAATACCACATGCCGTTGTTAGTTGAACTGGTAATAGGACTATACTTCCTTAAAAAAGTTTCTCTAAAGTATTTTGCATAGAGTGAATCAGATTATAATATCCAAACTATGATTATACAAAATATGCATTATTTATTCGCGGATTTACTGAATGAGAAAGAAGTGTGCTTATATTAAAATTTAAACTAGGGTTTCTGTGGTCGAAAATCACATTTAATACATTTTTGACATTTTTTCCACTGTGCTGGAGTTCTCAAACAATTCAATTGAGTAGATCGTTCATCATGATTCAGTGGTAAATTTTCTCTATTTCTAGCTTACTCAATTAGTGTTTCTTTTTTATGTGAGGGTGATATCGTGGTCGTTTCTCATTTTTTAAAATATTTGTTTCTTTATGGCAGATATGGGGGATTTCAAATAAATTGCTTAATTTTGAAATATTTACTGGATATCTCATAGGTTGCAATACGTGTAGGATTTTTCATGATGCTTTTACTTCGGCCTATAAGGGCCTTTTTCCTAATACTGCTTTTTTTATGTTCATAATTTTGAATACTACGACGGTGGCTTGTATGCCTAAACTTTCGCGCGTATTTAGTGTTGAATACTGAGGTGCAGGTCAGGTTCGATTTTTACACAAATTCTTGAGTTCATTAAATACAGCTAAAGCTACAACTGCTTCTTTTGGGTTGAAAACCAATGGATTAGCTTCCTTTTGTTAATTACAGCACAAAGCGCGAGCGCCATTTCATTTTGCCAAATATTCGTCTTGACCACTGATGATTATTGTATAACGTTCATGTCTCAAGGTGACTGAATAAATCAATTGTTTTTCCGTGTCTCTTATAACTTGAACTTCATGAGCAGGTGGCACTTTCCTGGAACTGAATGAGAAGAGAGACAGGTTTTCGAAACATTTTGATTAAAGTCGAAGGAGGTAGTTACGTTGTACGTAGTTACAGATGCATTTGCACTTAAGACATTATGTTACCTGTTGATGAATTGTTGCTGTTCGGGCTTGTTTCTCTTTCTTTTTCATCAACGATATCTGCGGGTGGGGCTTCAATTTGACTTTTGCCTCTTGGAGACTGTTCTCGGCCTTTACCTCGATGTAATAACAAATTAGTCACTGAAGACCAAAGTGCACGTAATAAGTAAATTCACCATCCGAAAACTAAATGTAAAGCGTAACCATAAATTAATCTATCTTCTATGAGTGTAGCGCCTCTGAACATTATTACAGTTTCGCCTGATTACACATACTATCTTTCGTGTTTAAATTTTATCTTCCTTTTTATCGTAATTAAATTGATTTATAGACCTACTTCAGTCTATTTTCTGCCTGTTATAACGTGTCCTTTTTTCTTCATTTGTAGGTTAAGATCGAGTTAACCTATTAAATATAGCACACATTTAAGACTGAGAATCGTACGCTTACATAGCTACACGCGTGGTTGAATTTCATTCGGCTAGGTTAGGTTAGGTCATGTATTGTGAGGGTAGGATAGGTTAAACCTCTATGTAGGTTAAGCCGAAGCTGAGTGAAACGGTACCGCAAACACATCGGGACAAGACAATGATTTTAATTGTGTTATGTGAAGTTAAGTTAGGTTAGGTCGGGTTTTTTCAGGTTAGGATAGGTTTGACCTCTTTGCAGGTTAAGCCCAAGCTGATTCAAACGGTACCGCAAACATAACGGGCCAACACAATCAGTTTAATTGTGTTTCGTGAGGTTAGGCTAGGTTAGGTTAGGCTAGATTATAAATATTTCTAGGTTTGGCTCGAGTTGACCCATTCGATGTAGCACACATTTGCTACTGGGAAAATATGCTTCCAGAGCCTTACGTGTAGTTCAATAAATTTCTGTTAATTCAGGTTAGGTGAGGTCAGGTTCTGTTGCGTAAAGTTATGTTAAATAAGTTGATATCAGACAAGGGTTGATCCTTCACACTTGTCGACATGTTTTTGAAGTGAAAATTTGCATCACTGGCATTATTTTGAAATTTATTTGCCTCAGTGCATGATTTTACGTCATTTTTTGAGGTTAAGGCTCAACCATAACGTGATGGGTGATTTTTGATACCGAATTCGAATTCAGCGCCCCAAAATCCATAGGAATACGTGTATCTTGTTACCAGATCCGCACAGTTCCGTAGCAGTTTTCTGTTCCCTTTGGGGTGCTTGATTAACGTGAGTCCCCTCGCCTCTCACGACTCGGGTACTTAGGGAATCAACTTTTAATTAAAGTGAGTGCTCAAAATGCTGACCTTTGGCTTCAATGCACTTATTAATCCGTAATTCCAATGAATTTACACAACGTAGAAGTGTATCTTCTTGAATTTCAGCACATGCACTTATAAGTTGGTCAATCATATTCTCACGTGTTGTTGGTTTATCTTTGTACGCTTTGTCTTTTAGATAGCCCCACAAAAAGAAATCTGATGAAGTAAGATCTGGCGATCTTGCAGACCAAACTTTCGGACCGCTTCTGCAAATACAGCGACCATTGAAATTACTATCAAGAACTTCTCGTTCTACCGCTGAATAGGGTGCCGGACAACCATCATGTTGAAACCACACGTTCTGCCGTATTTCTTAGCTCAACTCTTCAAGCAATATTGGTAGTTCATTTTCCAAAATGTCTTATTATTTTGCAACATTTAAGCTGCCTTCGGTAATCTGAGGACCGCCCAGTGTGCAGAAAATTTGGCGAAGTCTTTACGACATCGTTACGACATCTTTACGATAACTTTACGACATCCTATATCTATGTCGTTTCAGTGTCTTTGCGATATCGTAAATACATCGTCAGATCATACGACTTATTTACAATATCGTAAAGACACCTTAACGACGTAAATACGAAGCCAAACGTTGTGCCTTCATGAAGCCACTGCGAATTTTGAATACTCCAGCAGTGCATGTTGTGTCGATTATTTATTCCGTGGTGCGCAAAAGACGATTCGTCAGAGAATAATACATAAGGAAAAAAGTTTGGATTTTGTTGTATTTGTTCGCGTGCTCAATGACAAAAAGCTACCCGATTTTTGAACTCAACGCCATGAAATTTATGATGTAAAGAAACGTGATACAGATGAAATTTAATACATTTCAAAATTTTTCAAACAATACTCTGAGACATTCCGGGATCATGAACGATTTTTCGTGTACTAACGTAAGGATTATTGGCCACTCCAGCTAATACAGCAATTTCATTATTTTCTCCAGTGCGTGTTGGTGAAAGGGTCTTTTTCTTAAGTTGAACACTTCCATCGGCAGTAAATTTTGTAATAATACGATAAAATGAAGCACGTGACACAATTTTATTTGGAACACAAAGAGCGTAGTGATTGACAAAATTATCAAGATTCCTTTCAGCTTCTCCATACACCAGAACCATTTCAACTTTTTCTCGTACGATTAGATACTCCCTTGTAAAGTAGTATTCGGAATAATCTTTGATCTAACAAAAATGAGTTTTGTCTTAAGTGTATTTTTTCTAATTTACTGTATTTAAGGAAAGAAAAAAGTAAACACTTTCGTAATGTTTCGATAGCCTCCGCTGACCTCTATCTACAATAATGCCAGAGCTGAAATTTAGGAATATTCAGGAAACACTGTTAATGTAAACGTATTACTTAATAATTACTTCTCAAGAACGGACATACGTTTTGGCATGTTTTTCAAAATCATAATTAATTGCCCTTATTTTTAACCGACACACTGTTCATGTGAGATTTCGTGTATGTATTCTTTGTATCTATGAGCGAATGTTGACACGTGAGAATGCATCCCACAATATCTCTCTTCCCGTCTTACTTCTACTTTACATTGTATTACTTTTGTGATGCTGCAATCAGTTATTTGTAATAGTTTTATGTTTACAGGCGCAATGTTTAATTTAGGTGCAAGTATATCACATCCTCCTACCTTTAATAAAGATGCAGTTCCACGGTTACACTGTATAGCAATGGTAACAATATGGGTCTTTATTTTCCTACTTCACGTTTCATTTCTGGAAAATAAGTTTTACTTGTAATTAAATTATCCTTATTTGAAGATAAGAGTATGAAATTAATTTTTAATTTTTGAATAGAAACCAAAATTGCATTTTAGATTTTCCCTCTCTTTTTTTAGTTGAGTGAAATCTATACCTAATCTAGTAATTCCAATAGTTCAGCCAACACTGAATGTCAAGATTGATATACAGTTAAAGTGAAATTTTGAAAAGCTAATGATCCTCTAGTTTTATTTGTTAGGATAATGTCCCTTATATTTGTTTTTTGTGCGAGGTTTTGTTTCCAACGTATTACACAGCTTTCTAACACTTGATAAAAGACTTTATATTGCTCTGCCAGTTTTTTATTTTCTCCCCATTTAGTTGAAATACATGGACGCCTACTGCAAAGTTTTAAGGATTTGTTTTTTAATCACATAATATTGTGGATTTTTCCTTAGCTAAAATTAGAGTTTTTTGGGTTAAAGCCTTCACCTCATGAAGGCGTGTTATTAAATCGATCATATAGCCTTTATAGGTTGGTAATTTTTCAATTTCTGATGGAGGATTGCTAGAAGGTTGTCTTACTATTTTCCCGAATACTAATTTGTAATGAGTGCAACGTGTGTCCTCATGCACACTGGTATTATAAGAAAAAGTTGCTAATTCTAAACAATCGTCCTATTCAGTATGTTTCTGAACAAACTGTTTCAGATATTCGTCTAATGCGTGATGCAATGTTTTCAATGATCTGTTAGGCTGAGGGTAGTGAGCGGTTGTTCCAAATTGCTTGATTTTGAATCTTGTTGCGAATCTCTTGAGTAAATTACCTAAAAAATTACATCCCTGGTCAGTTAATACACATCTTGGTGCTAGCAACTTGATTAGGCATTGGCACCGCTATTAAAAATGAAGTAAAATTATCTTGAATAGTCACAATACATTTATTTCCTGACGTAGTGATTGGCAGCGGACCCACAACGTCCATGGCAATCTTTTCAAATGCTGTACTAGGTTTATCTGTAATTATCATGGGATTCTTAGTTTCAACTCTGATTAACTTTTTCAATTGACATTGCAAGCATTGTAAAATAAAACTTGGTATTACAATCTTTATATTCGCGCAATAATATTTTTCACGTTTTCTGTTCTAGGTCTTTATGACACCCTTATGTCCACCTATTGCTGAAAATTGTTTTTCTTCTGAAACTACTATTTTTAGTTCCTTAGTTGGACACTGAACTATTCCTTTGCACACTATAGATTTTGTACTTGAATCTTTAAATACTGATCTCAATACGACTAATATTTCTTGCCAAGATAATTGATTAATTTATACGGTTTTTTGCATATACAACTCTGGAAAATCTCTGAAAACTATAATTTGTATAGGCCAACTGCAGCAATACGACTTCGAACCAACTCGCGTATGTTACACTCATTACGCAATACGTATGTTGAAGCAGACACTTTGAAGCTTGTTTTGGAAAAAATTGGTAGTGTACATCTGAAACATAGCCTCAAACAAATATTTTCAATGTTTGAAAGCTTTTATGTGGCCCTATTTTTATCCAAAAAATTCCATACTTTTTTAAAAGTATTCTTATGGGTTAACACAACATATATTTTGTTCGTCAAAATCGGTTGAGCCGTTTTCTTTAAAAACCTTTTTTTTATTTTACTTCCCTCCTACATATATCCTTAAAAAATAAAATTTTACTGTTGAATTTTGCAGGATTTCGTGTTCACGTAGATGTCAATATATGGTGCCAACATAGGCTTGATAGGTGCTAGGTCCATTTTTATATGCTTATCCCCTAGGCCCTTTAAAAATTTTGTTATTTATACTCGGTTTTGAAGCTGATCACGACATTCAATTATGTTTTGTCCTAAAATATTCTGTCCGGCTGAAGCAGTTCCTTTAGGGGTAGGCCCAGGTGGAGAACGTCTAGTTTCATCCTTACATATATCCAAAGCGTTTCTTGCTATTTATATTTCTATTTGTGTCGCCTGCTTAGAATCCTC
>NC_046662.1:110551906-110554867 GCF_010883055.1 Belonocnema kinseyi | reverse complement strand
TTCTTAACTTCTCAGAAATTTTCCTCTTTCAATTTTCAATTACTTCGAATTAAGAGTTGGAATTAGAATTATTAATAATTTCGAAATAATTTTCTCTTTCTTTACTCCTTAGATTCTTCCTTATTATTGCTGTGACTTGTTCAGGAAAATTCCTAGGTCTTTCTCTTTTCTTTATGGAAGGGAGATTGACCTTTTAAAATTATTTCTTTGGTCTTCCCATTTTTCTTACAGTAGGGTGAAATAGATCTACTTGTTGTATAAATCTTTTGGGGTTTCCTCTTTTATTTTTTAAGTATTAAGTATTTTTTGAAGTATTAATTCAGCTTTTTCATTTGGAGTATTTCCATTTTGCTATTTTGCACTTACTTTTTCTATTTCATTATTTGCCTTAAATTTTCCACAAGTGATTATTGCACTCCATGTA
The DNA here is from genome assembly GCF_010883055.1 of Belonocnema kinseyi. NCBI lineage: Eukaryota > Metazoa > Arthropoda > Insecta > Hymenoptera > Cynipidae > Belonocnema > Belonocnema kinseyi. Next base: position 110,554,443 of record NC_046662.1, on the reverse strand, counting down.
TGTAATTCACCTCCCTTACCTGGAGTGGAATTTGAAAGTCGATTTTAATCTTTAATTTCATCAATTATAAAATCTGAATCCTTGTCAGATTTCTCATACTTCAGAGAATATAGTGTATTAAGAACAGGAGCTTCATATTTGTCCTTACTTTTGCTTCTATTTTATTTCATAATTAATTTCTTCATGGTATAGCATATTAACTGGATTTCCTAGTTCACAAATTTCACCCAAGTGGAACAAGGGTTTTTCGAATTCTTGAACCAAACCAATGGTTTATGTTCAGCTACCATGGTAAATTTGTGACAATATAAATAGGGACGAAATTGGATTACTCCATAAACAATTGCAAGAGCCTCTTTCTCATCGGTGTATTTTGTATTTGTATCTATTAAATAAAAGTCCCCAGGGCTAAATAGCTCTCTAAGGAACAGGATAATACAAGGTCATTACTAATTTATACATGCACTGATTGATAAAATACTTGAGTAAAAACATTGAGTGATTAATCAGAAGCTCTTATGCGTATTAAAGTAGAGATTAAGGGGGTAAAACTGTGTGCATAGCAAATTGAAATTTATAAAAGTTGATAAAAACAGAAGGAAATTCGAAGATAAAATGTCGGTGAATTGAATGTGAAAGTTTATCAGTGAGTAATTTCAAGATTTGGGTTAGAAATATTGTATAAATATTTGAAAAGGAGATTTTTGAAATGATACAGGAAAGGTGAATTTTTAATATTATATGGTATTTTATTTCATAACCGGGCAACTTTTATTATAAATGACCCTTAAAACTTACACGTTCTATGCAAGGGAATCTTAATAATTGAATGTATTTTACGACGCTTATAATGTGCTGGAAGGTATATGTCTACAAATTGGACGAGTTTAAATAGATACTCAGGAGCTTTGTCGGTATGGAGTCATGCGTTCGTGTTTAGGTAAATTGTAGATAGCGCGGACACAGGCATTTAATGCACATGCGAGCTTTTAATTTAAATCGAAGGTCAAATCATCAAATATTAAACAGCCATAGTCAAATTGGGGCAAGATTAGACTTTTAACCAAAATTATCCGAGTGGATGTAGGTAAAGAGTCCTTATTCCTATATAGTTGTTGTAGAATACTGTACCCGGTAATAAGCGTAGAATAGGGAGAGGAGGAAAAATCGCGCATTCATAGAAATACAAATTCTTAATTTTTCTGAATTCAACGCTTGTTGCCGGGTTTATTTATTTTTTCTACAATACATTGACACAATTTTATTTTCCTACTACGTTTTTACATTATCATTAGAGAAGGCATTAGATTTGTGTAAAATTGCCCCCCCCCCTGTTTTTGTCAAATGTCCACGTTTTGAGAACCCCAGAACCGGAAAAACAGGTTTTTACGAATTTGTCTATCTGTCTATGTATGTAGGTCAGGCTGTGGACACGATAGATTTTGAAAAAATTAATCTATTTGATTGGTCTTTGGCACACTCTCTGAGTGTCAGAAACTAAAGTGTACGTTTCTAAGCCATCTATTTTTGATAGAAATTCTAAAAATTATTTTTTTCAAGTTAAAAAAATTTTCAAGAGTAGAAAAATGTTTCTTTTTAAATGCACAACAAGATTATCATAACAACTTTTTGATTTTAAAAAAAAATCGAAAATTCAAATTTTGATAGCATATAAAAATAATGGAAAATCAAACATTACATTTGGCGGTTAAACTGTGCCATATAGGTTAATAGATGGCTATACAATTGTGCATTTTAAAAAGATCTAATTTGTTTTAAATCATTTTTTGATAACATGCGTATTTTGTGTTTTAATCGTAATGAACTATATTAGCAATAAAAAATCAGCCCGCTGCATTGGTACATTCTCATAACAACTTTTGTTTTTAAATTTATTTTTTGTCTCGTGTGTGGGTTTTCAAAGAATTTACTTTTTTATGTTTTTAAATGTTCTTTTTTACGATTGAAACATAAAACAGAACTATCAAAACATTATTCATCACCAATCAATTAATTTTTACATTCTCTTAACAGACGGTATTAGATTTGTGTAAATTTTGCCCTCCCCCTCAACTCCTGTTTTTATCAAATATCCACGTTTTGCGATCCCCGGAATCCAAAAACAGGTTTTTACGAATGTGTATGTTGGTCTGTAAGTATGCATATCAGACTGTGGGCATGATAACTTTTGAAAGAATCAATCTATTTGATTGGCCATTGGCACACTCTCAGAGTGTCAGAAACTAAGAGCCAAGTTCGTTAGCCATCTATTTTTGATAAAATTTAAAAAAGTTACAGCATTTTGAATATTTTCGAGAACACTTTTTTCAAAATTTGAAGATTCGATGTGCGGTCGCTTATAGTACTCGAAAACTCGAACAATTTATCCTTATAACTTTTTGTGATAAAACCAAAATTTACCAGAATTATGAGATTTACAAAAGTCCAAAAAACACAAGAAATCCAATAACAAAATAAACAAAATAATGGAAAATCAAATATTGCATTTTTTCCATTCAACTATTCCACAGTATTTC
>NC_046662.1:110548113-110551806 GCF_010883055.1 Belonocnema kinseyi | reverse complement strand
CTAGGCTAGTGTTCACCGCATGGGCCACCGAGACTCTTCCAGAGTGCGAGGCGGGAATCGAACCCGCAAGCCGAAGGAGTAGGTCCAAAGCCTACGCTTTAGTCCCCACGACCATCGTCCCATCGACCATCGTGTTATTAAACATTTTATTGAAACTTCTGCCGGTTTTTCAAAAACTGAATATGCTTATTTCGAATTTTACTTATTCGATTTAAACGTTACACATATGCTGAGAAGGTCACCAACCTTCAGCAGCGTTGTATTAGATGGGAGTTCATAAGATCTCCTTTTCAGATTCCCGGCTCTCCTTTAGGTACGAACCCCCCCCCCCCATTTTGAGGATCTTAAACTGTAATCAGTATAAACAAATTTCATTTTAAAACTTATTTATTTCGTTGCTTATTTTTATTTTGGGTTAATTTTACGCCTGCTTCATTTAAATTATGAAATTAACCAGTTCCAACGCTCGCGGCCGCTCGTAGCTGCATACCTACAACATCAGCGCAGGAGGTTTCAAGCATCGTATTGGATTGACTTAGAACATCCCAGCAATAAGCGTTGAATTCAGAAAAATTAAGAATTTTTATTCCTATGAATACGCGATTTTTGTCTGTCCAAAAATCCCACAACGGGATCAGAAAAAGTGCAAATCCTATTCCTCTCAATAGACTTAGTAAAATTTAACGAAAGGACTTATTTAACCTATGTTTCATTATTAAATCTTTTTATAACTTATGAATTCGAAAAACATTCAAATTTATATTTATTTACATTTTAATAATTTATTTAAACGCGCTAAAAGATGCATTAAAGAAATATATTCAAATGTGTAAATGAAAATAATTTTTACTCTAGAGAGGTGTACTTGAATTGATTAAGATTACATTTTAAAAACTTATATAACACATAAAGGAATTAAAACAATTTATCACACATATTTTGTAAGCTTATTAGAAGGAATTAAATAATCTCAAAATACGAACACTTTTGGGGAATAGAAGACATCTCTGTGAGGTGTATCTGTCGGTACAATTGCAAGGAATTAAATGTATTGAAAACGTGTTCTCTTTTGGGGAATAGGAACCTATGCGGCGGCCGTTATGAAAATAGAAATAAATTAGTTTCGGAGACATCCTATTCTTCTAATGACATTTTAGATAGATGGACAAATCGCGCTTTCAAAATAATAGAATAATCTTCACTTTATCGCTGAAGTATGAAAATATTAATTTTTCTCTATTCAACGCTTATTACCGGGACCCTCATATAATCAGTCACTTGACTTAGTCCGGGGCTATGATGTATAACTAGGTTCACTCGAGTAGAAGTATTGAATAAATAATTATAATAGTTATAGAAATTGGAATCAAGGTCTAAGACAAAACAATTATAATTTGAATCAGGGTCAAAGGCAAATAAATAATTATCGACCTCGTTTTGATACCCCGCAATAGAATTTCAATTCTAATGATAACACTTGTGCGAATTGCCATAGGCCAGGACATTATATTTAAAATTGCTTTCAAAACATTTCAGATGATGCTCAAAACTTAAAATAATTGTCTCAACAAAATACACAACAACAAGGATATTCGACATAGGGAGACGCGATAACCCCCTTTAACCAGTGTGCAATGAGGGTGTTTACAACTACCAAGAATTGAATGCACCCATTACAATCAGTGAAAAAGAATCAGAAATAAGAACAGCAAAAGTGAACCTAAATATTGGAAGTTCGGTACCATCTGTCCTTTCAACTATTGAAGGTTTTAATAATCCTGTGTGCATTATGGTTTATACAGGTGCTAGGCCAAATTTAATTTAAAAAAGTCCTATTCAGGATATTTTATCTATGAATAAAGCAGTTAATATTAATGTTAATGCTAATATTTTCAGGTATTTAAGCATATTTAATGTAATTCCTAACGAAGTACCTGTAGATTACGATGGCATTTTAGGTTCAAGATTCAAAATTATAGCTGTACCAGCTAGATAGATTGCAGATTTCTTTGTAAAGAGTAAATACTCAGAAAAAAGAGAAGGTTATGTACCAAGGTTATTAATTCAAAATGGCATATTTTTAGGCGATGCTTTAGTAACCAACAATGATGGTAAAGCATACATGAAAATAGCCAATGTATCATGCAGTATAAAGAAATCACCGTACCACTTCTCACATTAAAAGAATTTGAGAAAATAAAAATTCAACCTACAAGTTTTAATGTTTTAAATAGTAATACTTTTTATGAAAAATCTCCTGCTAAAATTTTTGACGAATTTATGCTCGCAGACTCAAATGTTGATTAATTTTTTTCTATATGCAATGTCAGTGGTGAAGACAGGTTCAAATCTCTTGAAAGTTTACTTAGATTAGATTATCTACAGGCACAAGAATTAAAATATTTTGGCAGACTCATTTTAAATAATCTAGATCGCTTTCATATCTCTAGTGAACAACTTGAAGCCACAACTGTCCTGGAACACGATATCCCTACAACAGATTACATTCCCATCGCTTCACGTTAGTACCGCTTTCTTCCGATTCATAAAGAGGAAGTAACTCGTCAAGGCAATGAGTTACTTGATAATGGTATAATTAAACCATCGCAATCATTATACAATATACCTGTATGGATCGTTTCAAAGTAGGTTGACTCTAAGCGAAATAAGCGATGGAGAATGGAGTTAGATTTTATGAAGTTAAATAAACAAACTATCAGCGATTTTTATCCTTTATCAAATATAAGTGAAATTCTAGAGCAATTAGGAAGAGCCCAGTATTTTTCTGTATTTGACCTTGCCTCAGGATTCCACAAAATTAAAAAGGGTTCTAAAGGTGCCCACAAAACACCCTTTCCTACGCCTTATGGGCACTATGAATTTGATCGGATGCCTTTTGGGCTTAAAAATGCGCCGGCCACTTTTCAAAGGCTTATGGATCTTCACAGAACTAATGAATCGACTTCGCAATGCCAATTTGAAGTTACAACCCGATAAATTTTCTATCTCGAAAACTCAGAAGAACATCAAACAATTTTTAGGTTTGGCGGGATTCTACCGTAGGGTTATTGAACATTTTTCTAAAGTCGCTGGTCCTTTGAACCAGCTTTAAAAAAAAGATGTGCCCTTCGACTGGGAAGGAAAACAATAAATTGCTTTTGAAACATTAACAGCGAAATGATGTAAGGAACCCGTCCTTATATGTCCTGATTTCTCAAAACCCTTTGTTACCACAACTGATGCATCTGGTTATGTTCTTGGAGCAATATTATCTCAAGGCGTAATAAGAAAAAATAAGCCAATATCCTTTGGATAACGAGCCCTCAGTGACACCGAACGGAAACATTGGAAGTGTACTTCAACTTCATCACGTTATCCTCTGGGCTTGGAAGAATGGACTCACTCTTAACCCGGGCAACACTCAAGCAATTGTTGTTGGACCTACTTCAACTCCTTTGTTTGAAACTCTGGCATCATTTTCGCCACTTTGTACCCAGTAATAAGCGTTGAATTCAGAAAAATTAAGAATTTGTATTTATATGAATACGTGATTTCTCCTCCGTCTAAAAATCCCATAACGGGAACAGAAAAAGTGCAAAACCTATTCCTCTCAATCGACTTACTAAAATTTAACTAAAGCATTTATTTAACCTATTTTTCATTATTAAATCTTTTTATAACTTATAAATTCGA
>NC_046662.1:110540778-110548013 GCF_010883055.1 Belonocnema kinseyi | reverse complement strand
TATTTATTATTATTATTATTTTGTGTTCTAATTAGAAGGAATTAAATAAACTCAAAATATGACCACTTCTGAGGAATAAAAAATATCTCTGTGAGGTGTGTTACCGGTACAATTAGAAGGAATTGAATATATTGAAAACACGTTCTCTTTGGGAGAATAGAAAATCGTGTGGCGGTCTCTATGGAAATAGAAGTGAACAAGTTTCGGAGGTATCTTATTTTTATGGTGGTATTTTAGACAGAAAAATCGCACATTTAAAATAAAAGAATAATCTTCACTTTTGCGCTGAAATCTGAAAATATTAATTTTTCTCTATTCTACTCTCATTACCGGGTATTGAGAGTCTCATTATCCCTCTCCCGGAAATGGTTAAAGATCTGGGATATTTCCTTAACTGTACCTTGTCCTGGAATGAACAGGTAGAGAGCATCTCGAGGAATACATACAGTATTCTATAACAGCTATATAGGAATAAGGACTCTTTACCTAAATCCACTCGGATAATTTCGGTTAAAAGTCTAATCTTGCCCCAATTGGCTACGGTTGTTTCGTATATGATGATTTGACCTACGATTTAAATTAAAAGCTTGCATGTGCATTAAATGCCTGTTTCGACGTGCATGTCGATACAACATGCACTGCTGGAGTATTCAAAATCCGCAGTGGCTTCGTGAAGTCGAACACCAGCGTACATGGGCTGCTAACGTATGGTGTGGAATAATTGGCAACAAACTGATCGGTCCCCAGATTACCGAAGGCAGCTTAAATAATTCAAAATATTAAGACATGTTGGCTGGTTTGCCTAATGTTGCCAAGAAAAGAAAATTCTTTATGGGTAATTTTCTCTACACTATATTTCAGAACAAAGCTCCTGAGTATCTATTTAACCTCGTCCAATTTGTAGACATTGAGCTTCCAGCAAATTCTAAGCACTCTTAAAAGACATACAATTATTAAGATTCCCTTGCACAGAACGTGTAAGCTTTAAGGGTAATTTATAATAAGAGTTGCCCGGTTATGGAATAAAATAACATATAATATTAAAAGTTCACCTTTCCATTCAATTCTCCGACATTTTATCTTCGAATTTCCTTCTGTTTTTATCAACTTTTATAAATTTCAATTTGCTATGCACACAGTTTTACCCCCTTAATCTCTACTTTAATACACATAAGAGCTTCTGATTAATCACTCAATGTTTTTACTCAGGTATTTTATCAATCAGTGCATGTATAAATTAGTAATGACCTTGTATTATCCTGTTCCTTAGAGAGCTATTTAGCCCTAGGGACTTTTATTTAATAAATACAAATACAAAATACACCGATGAGAAAGAGGCTCTTGCAATTGTTTATGGAGTAACCCAATTTCGTCCCTATTATTCTATTTTTTGTGAAAGTAACATGGATAAAACTACATTTCTAGAGAAAAGTAAAAGAGGAAAACCCAAAAGATTTATACAACAAGTAGATCTATTTCACCCTGTTAGAAAAATGGGAAGACCAAAGAAATAGTTTCAAAGGGTCAATCTTCCTTCCATAAAGAAAAGAGGAAGACCTAGGAAGTTTTCTGAACAAGTCACATCAAAAATAAGGAAGAATATAAAGAGTAAAGAAAGAGAAAATGTTTTCGAGATTATTAATAGTTCTGATTCCAACCCTGAATTCGAAATAAATGAAAATGGAAAATGGAAAATTTCTGAGAACTTAAGAAAACAAAGAAATCAAGATATATATATTCTTTGGAGGATTCTAAGCAGATGACACAAACAGAAATACCAATAGCAAGAAACGCTTTACATATATGTAAGGATGAAACCAGTCGTCGTCTACCTGAGCCTCCCCTGAAGGAACTACTTCAACCGGACAGAATATTTTAGAATGAATACTTAATTGAATTTCATGATCAGTTATTCATGAAAAAATATAATTACACTTATTTTTTAGCAACTGATGGAAGTCCACTTGACAACGGTTTCAGAATGCTTCAAAACCGAGCAGAAATAACAAAGTTTTCAAAGGGCCTAGAGGAATAAGCATATAAAAATGGCCCTAGCACGTATCAAGCCTATGTTGGCACCATATATTGACATCTACGTGAACACGAAATCCTGCAAAATTCAACAGTAAGATTTTATTTTTTTAAGATATATGTAGGGGGGGGGGGAAGTACAATAAAAAATAGATTTTCTCGAAAATGACTGAACCGATTTTGACGAACAAAATATATGTTGTGTTAACCAAAAAGAATACTTTCAGAAAAGTATCTATGGCCGAAAGTTTGGTGGAAATCATGCCCCGACGCTGTCAAGCGATAATCAACAATCATGGGGACTGTACCCCATACTAAGTAAATGCATCACAGTTAAAATACTCTTTATTGAACCTCTGTTGCTGATTTTCAGAAATATTTTTTGCTTTGGGAGAAATTGTGACGACGCTCTATTGGAACTGAGGTAAATAAAAATCGACTGCTAATCAAGTTGCTAGCACTCTAGCTGATGCTTTCATAAAAAGAGTCATTTGCATATATTGTGCACCAACATGTGTTTTAATTGACCAGGGACGTAATTTTTTAGGTAATTGACTCAAGAGATTCGCAACAAGATTTAAAATCAAGCAATTTGGAACAACCGCTACTACTCTCAATCTAACAGATAATTGAAAACATTGCACCACGCATTAGATGAATATATGAAACAGTTTGTTCAGAAACATACTGAATGGGATGATTGTTTAAAATTAGCAACTTTTTCTTATAATTCCAGTGTATTTATACTAAATGGGGGGGGGGGGGACTGCCGGATCAATATACAGGCTTTTATAAAGTGTTAAAAATCCTTGAAAAGGGACACGTAACGATTTATATGAAGAATTCTACAAAAGTGGTGCACATGAATCGTCTTAAATTAACGCACATTAAACCAATTACAAAAATTAGAAAGATAAAACATTTCAATTAAGAGATAATTTCCAATTTCTGTTATATTACAGATGAATGGACGCTATTTACAGAAGGAGAATCGACCAACATTGTGATCTGATAGTCGTCCGAGTTGATGTATTGAGTTTATGGCCATAACTTTTTGCAAACAATTTATCTAACCCGGATGACCTCCGTGTAATACGTTGGAAACACAACCTCATACAGAAAACAAGTATCACGGAATTTATCCTAACAATTAAAACTAAAGGCTCATTAGCCTATCAAAATTTCACTTTAAGTGTATATCAATCTTGACAGTCAGTATTGGCTAAAATATTGGCATTACTCGATTAGGTATAAATTGCACTCAACTAAAAAAAAAGAGAGGGAAAATCTAATATTCAACTTTGTTTCTCTTCGAAAATTTAAATATTTATTTCTTACTCTTATCTTCAAATAAGGATAATTTAATAACAAGTAAAACTTATTTTCCAGAAATGAAACGTGAAGTAGGAAAATAAAGACCTATATTGTTACTATTGCTATAAAGTGTAACCGTCGAAGCCATAGTAGGATACGATTACGGACTGAGCCAACTGAATATAACAACTGCATCTTTATTAAAGGTACGAGGATGTGGTATACTTGCACCGAAATTAAACATTGCGGCTGTAAACATAAAATTATTGCTAATAACTGATTACAGCATTACAAAAATAATACAATGTAAAGTAGAAGTAAGACGGGAAGTGAAATATTGTGGAATGCATTCGCATGTGTCAACAATCGCTTATGGGTACAAAGAATACATACACGAAGTCTCACATGCACAGTGTGATCACGAAGTACTACAAGGAGACCGCAAGACTATAGCGGGTATGGTGGAAAAAAGCCCACAATCGCGATCGACTTTTTCATGTCTTCCCAGATGATAGCGCTACGTACGGAAACTCTAGGAACTACGGGAATATGTGATGTAAATTTTGAACCGGTATAAATATAACCTATTAATGCTGTTGTGCAATTGCAAAATGTTTGTTTATTGGAAAGAAAGTTTTGTGCAAAGCGCTCTTGGTTTGACCATAAAAAAAATTACAAAAAAAACGATCGTTCAAACGCACAAGTGTCATATCTTGAATAAATCATAACAATTTGAAAGCCATTGGCAAAAACATTTTTGACATATCTTACTCACCTACATTGAAAACCTTGTTACCGGAAAAAACGCGTTAAAGTTCAAAAACTTGAAAACCTGTAGAAAAATGTATACAAGGCGATTTCTTTAACTTAAAACTTTCAAATATCTTAAAAAATAGGCCCTCTAATTTTCTTTGGATAAAAATGCGTATGATTTGTCTGAAATATTTTTCTCATTTCGCGATAGATGGCGCTGTAATCGACGAAATTCAATTTTTCTTCATTTCACTGTTACTGAGAATGCATGCTTACGATTCTGCAATACATCAACAATAAAAAATACACCATTTTCATTGTGACATGACTGAACATGGAAAAAAGAATTTTTCAAATCGCGACAGACTCGTTGAAGGAGTACAATAAAAACTCGTACATAAAAAAAAAATAAATCTCGACGAACATAGGTAGAATCTCCTTCTTTTTGAAGACGGTTAAAAATAAGGGCAATAGAGCTTGGGATCTCTTTAGTTATTATTATTTTGAAAAACATGCCGAAACGTATTTCCGTTCTTGAGAAGTAATTATCAAGTAATACGTTTACTTTAACAGTGTTTACTGAATATTTCTAAATTTTAGCTCTGGCATTATTGTAGATTGAGGTCAGCGGAGGCTATCGAAACATTACGAAAGTGTTTACTTTTTTCTTTCCTTAAATACAGTAAATTAGAAAAAATATATTTAAGACAAAACTCATTTTAGTTAGATCAAAGATTATTCCGAATACAACTTTAGAAGGGAGTATCTAACCGTACGAGAAAAAGTTGAAATGGTTCTGGTGTATGGAGAAGCTGAAAGGAATCTTGATAATTCTGTCAATCACTACGCTCTGTGTGTTCCAAATAAAATTGTGTCACGTGCTTCATTTTATCGCACTATTACAAAATTGACTACCGATGGAAGTGCTCAACCTAAGAAAAAGACCCTTTCTCCAACAGTCACTGGAGAAAATAATGAAATTGCTTTATTAGCTGCAGTGGCCAATACATGGGCTGCCAACGTATGGTGTGGAATAATTGGCAACAAACTGATCGGTCCCCAGATTACCGAAGGCAGCTTAAATAATTCAAAATATTAAGACATGTTGGAAAATGAATTGCTAATATTGCTTGAAGAGTTGAGCTTAGAAATATGTCAGAACATGTGGTTTCAACATGATGGTTGCCCGGCACACTATTCTGGCACACTATTCGTAATTTCAATGGTCACTGAATTGGTAGAGGCGGTCCGATAAATTGGTCTGCAAGATCGCCAGGTCTTACGTCACTAGATTTCTTTTTGCGGAGCTATCTAAAAGACAAAGTGTACAAAGAAAAACCAACAGCACGTGAGAATATGATTGACCGAATTACAAGTGCATGTGCTGAAATTCAAGAAGATACACTTCTAGGATGTGTAAATTCATTTGATTTACGGATTAATAAGTGCATTGAAGCCAAAGGTCAACATTTTGAGCACCTACTTTAATTAAAAGATGATTCTCTGAGTACCTCGAATCGTGAGAGGCGAGGGGACTCACGTTAATCAAGCACCCTAAAGGGAACAGAAAACTGGTATGTCCGCCTCTTTGTTCCTGGGTTATACTAATAGTAGTAGTTTGTTTTAAGACTAACTTCGAGTATTGCAGAGTCGTAAGCGTGCATTCTCAGTAACAGTAAAATAAAGAAAAATTGAATTTCGTCGATTACAGCGCCATCTATCGCGAAACGAGAAAAATGTTTTAGTCAAATCATACGCATTTTTATCCAAAGAATCCGAAGAGGCAATAAAAAATAGGGATTCCCATTTAAGATTTCTAACTTGCCCCCACCCCAATCCCCAGGGGGCGGTGTGTGGGAACCGATTTTAACATCAGTTTATGTTCTCCTCAGAATGATGAAATTTTGATTCATAATATTTTTTCATAGAGTGCCTATTTTTCAAGATTTTTCAAAGTTACAAGTTAAAAAAATCACCCTGTATATCATCTTAAAATCTCTACTTACATAGAGTCTTTGATTCAAGGACCATATGTAGGAAAATGCAATAGAAATATCGATGTTTCAAAACTCAAAAAGGTAGGGACCCCTACAGAAATTAACAGAAACACATCAACTATTATATTCGACGTATGTACGGCTCGGTGCTCACGCTTGTAGCGCCTTCACTTTGAACGGTATATCTCTGTAAATAATGCTCGGATCTTTATGAAATTTTCATAGAATACTTTTCAAATGTTATACTTTTATAACATGTAATAAACAATCGATTTTTCGAAAGCCAAAAAGGTGGCAGTATTAGCTGAAGAAGTAGTTCATATAGTTCAATGTGTTCAAGTTGAAGATATTTTTCGAGAAACTAAAGAATGCTTCATACAAGTTTCAATATTCAAGGGAAATAAGATATTTTTTTAAACTCCACGGACACATATTATTTTAAATACAAGCAGTCAAATAAGTTGTAACACATTTGTTTCATCAATGTATTTCTTTGGTGAAAAATTGTTGAAAATGTTACCCAATCCTATTGAAGGTCCCAACACCTAATGTCCTGATACGTAAAACACAGCCCACATGGAAATGTACCAATCCCTCATCTTTAGCCACGAGTGGTATATATTTACAACCCGATCTAGATAAGTTAAGATATCATATTATGTTTCATGCAGAAAAACCTATAGTTCAAATGCCTTAGCCAGGGGTGTGATGGGAAAACCTAAAAATAATCAGGCGAAATTCTGATAATATTCACAAGCGCTCAACTCATAGAGGTTAGATTAATTTATGGTTGCGCATTACATTCAGTTTTTGCATGGTCAATTCACTTATTAGGTGCACTTTGGTCTTCGGTGACTAATTTGTTATTACATCGAGGTAAAGGCCGAGAACAGTCTCCAAGAGGAAGCAGTTAAATTGAAGCCCACCCGCAGATATCGTTGATGAAAAGGAAATAGAACCAAAGCCGAACACCAATAATTCATCAGAAGGTAACATAACGTCTCAATGCGATTGGATGATTTTGCAACAATTATAGACGGCTTTTTTCTACGACATAGCCCAATTGGCGGGTAGTTTGATACGACGCACATTATGTCACACACGCACAAGACACATACACACGCGCGTGCGCGCGTGCAT
>NC_046662.1:110533972-110540678 GCF_010883055.1 Belonocnema kinseyi | reverse complement strand
TGCGTACCCGAATGTTCAGCGAGTTGCGAGCATACCCGAGCACAGGTATCCACACATTCGTACATTGCCAAGTACCGACTTGACTTATATATGACGAGCATTCCTCTCTTGGTCATCGTCAGCAGTAGTCGAGAGTAGGAAACACCATGGAAACTAATTCGAAAATTAATTATTCTTTGGTCAATTCATTAACATATGATTAATATTATGATAGAATTTGTCGTTACTTTTGTACGAAGTTAATGTTTTATAAATTATACGAAATTATCACGTTAACCAAAAACCATGAAAAATTCCATAAAATGAAGTATTTCGTCATGACGAGTTAATGCTTCTAAATTAATTATCCTTTTCTTATTTCATTCACAAATTTTAATAAATGAATCTTTTTAAATTAATTATTCTTTGGTTAATTCATTAACAGATACTTCATATTATAATACAATTTTTAGTTACTTTTGTGTTTAACATTTTCAAAACTTCTAAATATTTCTCAATCTGACTCAAATTAGTTTTAAAGTAATAATTGTTCAATTGCTTCTTATTCATTTAAATTTATTTTGGTTTAAAATCTCTTTCAATATTCTGTTGAAATCAATTTTTCAAAAGAAAAACTACTATTACAAATCAACATTATTTATATATGAATAAATAACCAATATTAATAGTAACATGTACTTACTCTAAGCAAAAATGTTCGTCGAATACCCCTGAATGGGTGCATGCCGTCAAAAATTTCACTTCCTCGCCTATAGTCGTTTAAATGCTCGCGTTGGAAGCTCACCTAATAGAGGTCCGTTAAGCTAGCACCTCCACAATCGAATTTTTGAATTTTTCATAGCTCAGAATTTTCAGCTTTTTTGGGCTGCAATAAAAATTTTTGGGCTCCTTTACTTTTTTCAAAAAATCAATTTTCTTGTGGAGGTGCCAGCTAACATTAACCCAGCACCTCCACTTCTTTAAATCACTAAATAATAAAGATTCAATTACACCAGGATTTTGGGCTTTTTTGGGCTCTTAAAATCCGCACAACAAATTTTCCCTAAAACCAACCCTTAACTTCCAAAATCAACCTCCTTCAAAAAATTGAAAATTTTCAGTTATTCATTAACGGGATATTTTTGGGCTTTTTTTGGGCTCCCAGAAACTTTAACGAGAAACCGAGGAAAAAACAGAATTGAGTTAAAAAACCCGGGAATTAACTTCTGATCGTAGCAAAATTCAAGTTCTCAATATCTGAGTAATTTTTGTCAATTTAGAAAAGTAATTTTTACTTCATCTACGGTTGCAGGGAATATGAGTCAAAATAATTATGGCTTTTATTTTAGGATAGTTTTCCCTTGGGAGACGGAATTTTTTACATACGACGGGAATTTTTTTAAAGGATTTACAGTGGGATTTAGAAGAAAGGAGTTTGAAAAATCCCTGCACCAAGTCGAAATTTGTCACAATTTAAAAGTTCCTTTTTTTGAAATTCAGAAAAGATTGTGCTTCAAGTAATTTTTAAAGTAGAAGTAGTATTTCGAAAAGTAAATATTTCTAAATTAAAATATAATTTTTTTAAACATTTTTCGTTAAGACTTTACCTATTTTTTTGAAAATGCAACTACTTGCGGTTGAAAGCTGAAAATTTTTGTTAAAAATTAATCTTACTGTCGGAAGATTCATTATATTAAATGAAAATTCGTATGGTTTTAAAAATATAACTAGTTTCTTTAAAGTCACTTTTTAACTAAAAATTAACTATTTCAGTAAAAAATATAACTATTTCGGATGGAAAATTGACCATTTCTAGTTCAAAGTTCAACAGCTTGGATGTAAATTTGTCTTTATAAATTAAAAATTCATTTATTTCGTTGACAATTCACGTATGTTGTTCAAAAATATACTTTTTTGTAAAAATCAGTTTTCTCTTTGAAAGTTAATCTCCTTATTTAAAAATTCTTCTGTTTGGTTAAAAATTCAAGTATTCCAGTTAAATGTGCATAATTTTAGATAAAAATTAATCTTTTTGGCTTAGAAATGAATTTACTTGGTTGAAAAACAAACTCGGCTGTTGAAGATTATTATTTTTTTAAATTTCCGATTCATCATTTTGATTAAAATTAAATTTCTTGGGTTGAAAAATGAGCTATTTGCTGTTATAGTATGACGTACAGCCCGAAGCTATACATGTTAACCTTATGATTTCGCACTAATAATTTTTCAAAACTTTCAACACAATAAATAATTTTTTCGGCTACAAGTTCTTATCATTTGAATGGTCAATTTTACACATTTTTCCTAGTGGGCATCTTCACGACATCCCATGTCCATGTGGTTTCAGTTGTTTTGCAATATCGTAAAGAAATCGTCAGATCATACGACTTATTCACGATATCCCAAAGACACCTTAACGACATGGACATAGGATGTCGTAAAGTTGTCATAAAGATGTAGCGATGTCGTAAAGATGTAGCGATGTCGTGAAGACGTCGCCAAACTTTGTGTCTTTTTTGCACTCTGCTTTTTTTAATTTAGGAAGAGGGAACTTTTTAATTGTGAGGAATTTTTACTTCCAACGGGGATTTTTAAATTCTTTTCTTCTAAATCCCAGTTTCTTTTTTTTTAATTTCCTTTCCATATCGAAAATTCCTTGTCCGAAGGGAAATTAAATTTTTTAGCAACTCTCTTTTATATAAATAAAATTAAAGCGATAATTATTTTCACAATAGAAAAATATTAAGACAATTCAAATTGTTTTCAAAATACTCACCCTTGTATTCAATTTCCTTAATATTAAATTACATGTTTTCATGATATTTTAAATTACTAATTACAGCTGCTCTTTTTTTTTACTGAAAACATTGTGCTCCCTTTAATATTCATAAGAAGTATCAAGTTTTAAATGAACTTTTTGTTGCTGCTATACACACGAAGGAACAATAAGGATATTTAACTCCGTTTCGCTACTTGGCAATAGAAACATTACCGTTAGTGCTAGGCACATTGCAGGTAGATCTTAAATTTTCATGCGCAGTTGTCCTCTTCCTATGCATGGAAAAGTGTGAGGGTGAGAAAGTTTGTCAAGTTGACGTACGTTAGAGAGGTTATGTTCCTTTGTTTTCATACGAGTGGCAAAAATATTCAATTTAAAGTTATAATTAATTAAATTATGTGTCTATTGATCTGATTAAGTGAAGGACTTCAGCGTTAAGACTTGTAAAGTTAAAAGAGTGCATCATAAAAGTGGTAAGTATGTAGACTATAATGAAATAGTTTGCTCATGAAATCTTGAAATTGTAGTACATTATTATTTTTGAAATCGTACGTTGGAATGAAGAATACTGTTTTTCTAACACTTCCAAACATTTTTTATCCTAAAAAAAACATGTATAATTAAATATATAATCGATCTAGTTGTCTAAGACAAAGATATTATAAGCCTAGATGCGGCACGTGTATAGTTCGGGGAACTAATTGTAGACGGCGCTCCCGGCGAAAATTGCCCGATTCCCCCATGCCTCTCAACAAGAAAATCGCGCCAACCATCTACTTTGCCCCTGCAATCTTCACCCGTCGAACAAGACCATCGAATAACCAATACTAAGTCGGTAAATACTTAAAAATATAAAATACAAATTTTATATGGAGACTTTTGAATTATTATTTTCAATTAATGAATCAATTATTTGAATAAATTTTGCATCAAGAAAATATGTAGATGCATCAGATGTACTTTTAAATTGAATTAAAATGTAATTGTATCGTAATAAATATTTTCAGCTGCTACATCTTTTATGGAAAAAATTAGTCATTTTGCAGTTAAAATGTACAGTCAATGAATAATATTATTTTGTTGTTTTGAAAAATAGGCAGTATAGAAATTCTACTAAATGAAACTATACATTTAAAAAAGTGTAAAGTTTTAATTGATAAAAATATTGAGTTGAAATAAAAAATAATTAATTTTTTAAATAAGTATGATCGTACAGCGTTCTCGCATGTAGAATGAGCGATTTGGAATTTTTAGATGCAGAGTTGAATTTTATAAGAATACCGCCTCCTTCACGATTATTAAGGTATTATACTGATAAATTCAGAAAAAGAGCTATTCATGCGAAGAAAACACACAAGCCCATTAAAGATGCTCCAACTTCATGTCGATCAACTTCTTTTATACTTTCAGGGCTCTAATTCATAAAAGAAATAAATGAAAAATCTGAAATTTTCACAGAATCTCTGTATTGCGTCCTTCTACCATCTCTCAGTATTTGAAAAAAATTGTCAAAACCGTTTAGGTGTTATGCTAAAATATGTTACATTTTCAATACGTTGGGATAGGCCTTACGTGCATAAAATGCGATTGTGGATTTTACTTATCTCAACTTCGAAATGGTGAGCTCTTTTCTAACTAGACCAAACTTTAGATAACGCTCTCATAAATCTACAGTCCTAATGTCAACAAAATTCACAGAAAATAATTTTATCCGTATAACACCTTAATTTAAGTAAACAAAAATTCGTAAATTTGTATGTTTGTGTAATTAATAATGAATTAAATAAATTATAATTAAACGATATAATTGTATAATAAAATTATTTTTCATTTTATTTTTTGTATAATATTTTATAGAAATCTATGTATCTTACTATTTAAATAAATTATGTTCCGATTTTTTAAATTGAGAACACCATAATTTCAAAATTAAAAAAATGTATTTTTGAATTTTACTCGAGTGTTTGATCAGAATATATAAATATTTTGCCTTACATTTCTCAATTTAAGCTCAAAGGTAAAAAATTATTGGAAAGTTTCAAAACATTTATCTCTTGATTGTTAGTTTGTGATAAAATAATCCGTATATGAAGTATTTATTGTCGCAGGTACATTCTTATCGAGCGCTGTGGGAATTTTGAAGTGTCATGTAATCAATTGGGAGTTCTAAATCATTTTTGCATTGTTCAAGGTGGTTTTCCAACTTTTAAAACGTTTTTAGTGACGAGGGGAGGGTATGTATGACTTAGGGGTAGTTTTTGTGTAGCGTATTATATATTATCGGAGAGCAAAAAAGAGAAGAAAAAAAAACACTTTCTTCTAAGTTTGATTATTCTTAATGCTTTTTTCATACATATAAATGATCTGCATACGTTCACGTGCAAGGGTAGTTTTGGGTAAATTATAAAGAAGGCGAAATTTTCAAGTGCTATGTGATTAATTCGAAGCCCTAAACCATATTTACATTTTTGAAGGTAGTTTTCCCATTTTGAAAACGTTTTTGATCACAGGGAGTAGTCGTGTAAGACTTAGGGGTAGTTTTTTGTGAAACGTAATATATATCATCATAGAGCAAAAAAAAATCTCTATTTATCGTTTATCGCATTATAATAATTTTTTGTGAGTTTTCGTAGGTGGTGGCGCTGAGTGGACGTCCTGCTAGCGCCACCACCCTTTTCTCCAAAGTTTAAGGAGCAAAAAAATTTTTTTCAGCATAAAATTAGCAAGAAAAAAACAAAAAAATATGTCAGATATTTATTCTTTGCATTTGGAATGCTTGAATGAAACTTCATCAAAAAGATCTCTTTAGATCACAGTATTTATATGCGTGTTCATATTCTGACTTTCGTACTCAAATAAGTATAGTATAGTACACATTATTATCGTGTAAAGTCTTCTTTTAGATTTTTTACGTATCTCGCGTCTTTTGGCGTAATATTGAAATTTTCGACTTTCTGCATATATTACTTACGATAAAACAAACTTACGAGTGCTATTGAAAAGTGTTTAACAGAAATTTTGTAGGATTTTTCAAAACCTATAATTTCTCTTTGAAACTTTTTGTCGTTTTTTGCGACATTTGGTTCAAAATTTGAATGTGTGGTGTCAAATTTCGGGCAATTTTAATACTTTCTCCATCATAAATAATAAGAATGTAATAAATTAATACAATTTTGTATCACTTTTTTGGGCGATAACTTTTTTCTCTCAATTTGTTTTTGTAGCTTTTGTTGTTTTTCCAAAAAATTTTCAATTTTATTTTTTAGGTAATCTTTATGATTAAAACCAAAACTACGTGCCCTGTCAAAAAGTAATGAATAACAAATTTGTAGCTATTTTCGGGTAAACAATGTTTGTTAAATCTTTTTTTTTGTAACTTGAATCATTTTTTACACATTCTTTTTAGATTTAAAATGTTATTTTTCGCGAATAAAACAAAAAGTACGCGTCCTATTAAAAAGTGGTTATCAACGAATTTGTAGATCTTTTTTGAGATCACAATTTTGGTTGATTCATCTTCTTTCGTATTCTGCATAGTTTGACCACAAAATGAGATTTTTCATTTCTCATTATTTTTTGTGTAATAAAAATTAGAATTTTCGATTTTACAAGAAAATCCAAAAAGTTTGTATGCTAATCTTGTAGTGCTTTTAAAAAACAATGTTTTTCTTTACTTGACTTTTTCCATATCGTACGTTGTTTGGCTTAAAAATTGGATTTTCGATTGATTAAAAAAATTTTGAAAATGCTATGACTGAGAATTTTTCTTTTGTATACAGAAAAATCATCAGGATAAATTGTTTGGCTTTCTGAGTACTATTAATAGCGATAAAGAAAAATTTTAAGTACCAGGTGTATACATATGAAACCGGTATTGCCATCTAGCGGTCAGTAGGCACACTTGTAGGCACTGTCGGAACTTACCATTTGTGCTAATTGGCGTATTGT
>NC_046662.1:110525403-110533872 GCF_010883055.1 Belonocnema kinseyi | reverse complement strand
CATACTTTGAATAAAATATTTGTTATCATTCTCTTGAAATAAATGTGTTTTTTTCTTGAAAAAATACCGGTTTCATATGTATACACCTGGTATAAAAAAATTGTCCCAAAAATTTTTCAAATGTTCTAACTTTTTGAATTTTTATCCAAAATGGCTGTTTAACGAACTCGTCCTTTCTTCTCGGACTTTTCGGACCTTCCTTTTCTTATACTTTCTCAATCATAAATGATGAGAATAAGAAAAATGGGAGGACCTTTCATTTTTTTTTTATTAATTTCAGTTTTCAAATCATTTGAATTCTTGAAAGTAAAACGCTGTTACTTTTGTCTGTAATATTGATATTTTATCCAATATAAATAAAATTGAAAATAAAAGTTTCTTAAGTATAGTCTCAATATAATTGTTTCCTGTCATTCTTTTAATTGTTGGAATTTCATTTTCTGAGTCTTGTCAATTTTTTTTATGTGTATTTTTATGCTAAAAAATTTTTAAACATACATTATAAGGATCATATCATTAAATACAAAAATCGAAACTTTAAGGGGCCGTCAGTAAACTGCATTAAAAATTACATCGGGGGGGGGGGGGGGGGGGGGGGGGGGGGGGGCATGCTAAAAACTATGGTTCAAACAGGGATTGGGGGTCAGTGGAAGAAAACTTACGAACTTACATACCTCTTATTATGTTTCCTTACTATTAACTTTTAAAGAATTGTTATTTTTTTTCTCTGTTTTTAAGAACACCCTCTTTCTCGTTCTTTTTCGATTAACTTCTTTTCGGTCGAAAGTCTACTATTATATTTATGGTTCGGAATTCAACTCGCTTGGTTAAACATTCTAGTATTTAGTTAAAAATGTTATTATTCTGTGAAAAATGCAACTAGTTTGTTAAAAAGTCATCTTGTTCCGTTAGGAATTCAGAAGCTAAAAATGCTAAAAATGTAACTGTTTTTCTGAAAATTAAGTTTTTTATTTCAAATAACAAATTTTTTATAAGCAATAATCTGGTTTAATGAAAATTTTACTTTTTGGCAGAAAATTAAGTTTTTTATTAAAAAATCATATTTTTAGTTGAAAATTCACCCTTTTTATTGGTAAATCGTTCTCCCGGCTTTAAAATTCAAACATTTTGTTAAAAACTTGTCTTATTTTGGTAGATCATTAATTTAATGCTGGAAAATTCATTTCTTTGGTTGAAAATTTAACTATTTTGTTTGCAATTTATCTTCTTTAATTGAAAATTAAACGACTTGGTTAGTTTTTTAACATGTAACCATTTTTTTGGCTTTATTTAAACTACTTGATTAAAAAGTAAACTATTTTAATGTATTCTATTGAAAATTCGTATTTGTTGAATCTAGTTTTCTTAAAATCATATTTCTGCAAGATTAATCTCTTTGACTTAAAATTTAGCTTTTTTTGTTGACAATTTGGTTTTTTTTATGTTCAAAAATACTTTTTTCTCTGAAAATTGCAACTTGTCTATTATTGATTGTAATAGCCTTAGTTGCTGAGGTGCACCCCTATACCACTTATATTTCTTTTGAATTTTGTTGGATTCTTCGATTCTTTTAATTATTTTTATAAAGTATTTGGATTTCTTCGAAGTTATGAATTCAGATGAGCAAAAGAATTTCAAGTGGTTAACTGCCCTCAAACTTTTAAAATTAAATTTGAGTTAAATTAAAATTGATCATTCTTCTGAATTTTTTATTCAAAATGTAATTTCTACTTTAATTTTTATTGAAAAAATCTGTCTTTGGTCCTTCTATTTTATAGATTTTTCTATTTTCACTCGCATACTTTTCCATATATAGGAAGAGGACAACTGCGCAACATGTGCACGAAAATTGAAGATCTTCCTGCAATGTGCCTAGCACTTACGGTAATGTTGCTATTGTCAGTTTTGAAAGGCTTCTCACTAGCAGTTGGGTCTCCTTGTTATTCCTTCGTGGCTATACATAACAATGCAAAGACAGGCCTACCTGATCAGAGCTCCATCTATTGGATTTATTGGAACTACAATACCTCTCCGGATGCTAAGAGAACCGAAAGAGTGGGGGCGATGCATAGGGCTGATAACAATTACAAATATACTGTAAAGATAGCGTGTATCCAAGCCCCTATATGTAAGAAAATATACCATCTTAAATACAGCGTGAAGATGGCCTATTAATGACTCAGGCTCGGTCAACTGTGTAGGGGGAAATGACGAATTTTTAGAACGACACGGGGAATGAGAGGCAGTGAGGGGCGCGAGATTAGTTCTTCTGCCCATCACAATTGGCGCAAATTAATGTAAAAAGCGCGTGCGCGAAAAATTAATGTTTTGTTATTGAGCCTTCTCACTTGTTGCGTCACGCGCTCCAAACGGCCCTTGGTAGAATAACAGCCTCCCGATGCCCCTATAGTTTGCATGTATTGCCGTAGTTTAAAAAAATGGTTTTTGTTGTTTCGAAATGCAGAGTGAATATTTAGGGGAAAATGGTCGGGAGATGTCAATACCTGATATTTCCAAAAATTGAAAAAAAATCGAAACTTTGATCCATGTACTCTTAGAGATGTATATTTTAGTGAAAATTTCAGCTCACCCAGGTGGACCAAAGGAACCGAAAGGAGCCTCTACAAAGTACCCGTAAAGACCCCATTGGGTCCCCATTCGGTTCCTTTTTTAAAAACTCAAAAAAGCAGCAAGATCAACTTTTAAAGTGTTGAAATACGGATTCTACGTTAAATTTTCTTTTAGAAACTCAGGGAGTAATCGCAATACTTTTTTTTGTGCCGTTAAAATTTTTTTAAAATGTCATTAATTTCTGCTGAATGTGATTTTAAGCGCATCCATAATAGCTCAAGTAGTAGTTGAAGTTTGCCGGTTTTACTCATAGATGTCGCTGAAGATATGTATACATTTCTATGATTTGGCATCTATGTCGTATTTTTCTGTGGACAATAACCTTCAAAAAGAGACAATTCGATTCTGTCAAAATATAGCATCATAGTTGTTTACCTCAGTGAGTATGTCAAGTTTCGTTCCAAGTGAAGCGCATTTGCAGCATTCGTTGTTTTTCGTATTTTATCAAAAGAAAAAAGCAGCTGAAGCTCATCGATTGCTGGTAGAAACTTATTGTGAACATGCTCCAGTGACTAGAACATGTAAGACATGGTTTCGTCAATTTAAAAATGGAGACTTCGATTTAACAGACAATGAACATCCTGGTGCAGCGAAAAAGTTCGAAGACGAGGAATTGCAGGCGTTATTGGATGAAGACCCAACCCAATCGCAACAACAATTGGCACAAACACTAAATGTGACCCGAGGAGCCATGTGCCAACGTTTAAAAGCCATGGGATAAATCCAAAAGTATGGAAAATGGGTACCACACCAACTGACCGATAGACAAATGGAAAATCGAAGAACCATTAGTGAAATGCTGCTTGAACGTTAGAGGTGAGGTTGGCCCATCGACCTCATCTCAACTTCTAGTTATTACTCAACTTCTAGTTATTAAAATCTGGTGAGACGGTGAATATGGATCGCTACCGACAACAAATTATCAATTTGAATCATGCGTTGATCGAAAAACGGCCGGAATGGGCCCGAAGACATGGCAAAGTTATACTACAAAATGACAACGCACCGTCTCATGCCGCTAAAGTGGTGAAGAACACATTAAAAGCATTAAATTGGGAAATATTATCGCACCCACCGTGCTCTCTAATGCAAATTTTAACGCAGAATTCGAATTTCAACAATTTAAAAGTCGACTTTACTGTTTTTTTAGTTTTTTTGAAAAGGAACTGAATGGGGTCTTTACGGGTACTTTGTAGAGATTCTATTCGGTTTCTTCGGTCCGCCAGGAAGTGTGTCATAAATAGTATAAGTAATTTTATACATTATTGGTATCATATCAGAAAATAAAAATCTTTGAGTGTAATTCAAAGCTATTCGAAATTTTATTTTAGTGGATTTGTTTGAGGTCTCGTTCAAGCTTAAATAATGCCGTTAGAAATGAAGACAATAATTCCGTACATTTTATTTCAGATGTTATCTTTTCAATTGGGTGCTGTCCTATATTTATTATCTGTTGGTCAAACCAAATTTTAAGATGAAATCCAGAGAAAATGACTCAGAATTAATTTTAGGCTGATCAATCCGTAGTCTTGGCATAAGGTCCAGAGATAACGATTGTTCAATAATGTTGATTGAAATCTTTTTGATACTCGGCACAAGTGGATGGAGGAGGATGGCGATTAACTATACACACTCGCTTGTTGTGCGATACAAAAAAGAACTTTATTGTAAAATAAAACGCTTTCATCATAACTTCTATATTATTTTCTCAGCTTTCCATAATACCGCTGAACAGCTAGCACGCGGGAGCAAGCGTCCATCGCGTTCAAAGAAGGCACATATTGTGATAGTGAGAGCGCGAGCGGCAAAATCTACACTCCGATTGAGGACGCAAGCGCATTGCGGATACCTCGAGCATCATATAGTTCCAACACTCCCTCCTGCTCAAGTGTATCTTCAAAATAATTTTACATTTTTTCCCCTCATTTCAGTACAAAAATAAACATTAATAACACTTTTCTTCGATTTGGTTACATTAGGGTTTATATTAATAAACTATCTTTCTTAATAACCACAATCGATTGACGATCATGAATACTGTTGGAATCTCACAAATTATTCATTATAATTATCAATACTGTAAAACTTGTGTCTTTTAATTGGCAGCTACATCTAAATTCCGCTGCGCCTTCTGCATCTTTATTTATCTCTAAACATAAGAAAAGAAAAAAGTATGTTAGCTATATTACTATTTAATCGTTTTAGCATCTAGTAAATTCAACTTCTAATTTTATCTATCTAATTTCAATTTCAACTTCTAATAGTTGCTACTATTAACTTAAATTTCTAAAGTCATAATATCATTTTTCATTTCTTAAACGAGGCAGCACAATTCACTCTTTGCCCACTGGAAGTGCCCTAGCAGACCGAGTGAACGGAAAGGATATTCTACAGACTATTCTCATAATATCCACATAGTTTTCTTCGGTACCATGCTACAAAAACTAAAAAAAAAACAGCAAGATCAACTTTTAAATTGGTCAAATTCGGATTCTACGTTAAAATTACCATTAAAAAGTCTCGGAGTAATCGCAATAGTTTTTTTATACCGGTAAAAAGTTAAAATAATAAAAGACGTATAACGCCTGTTGTCTGCTACAATTCAAACGCATCATCTGTAAGAAGGGATACTATGTGGATACTATGAGGATACTCTTTAGAATATCCTTTCCGTTCACTCGGTCCACTAGGATGCAGAATATTAATACTATTTTATAGTGTTTGTCACTCAGCAGCCATTCCATAATGTTCTTAGCATAGCAAAGAATTGACGTTTACTTGTATTGTTTAAACTTGTATCCATTTGAAGTTTTGAACCCAACCATGAAATCATGAAAACTATGATAAACTTAATCTGAAGGTGCACGGACTTCACCAAATGGCCTATCTAAATGCAACTTTAAAACCGTGGAATTAGCAGATGCCCCTATAAAATGGTTTCTCCCCTGCGGGTTTTGTTAATGTTCTCGTGCGAATTTACTTGATTGGTTACCACCCTAGTAAAAACGCCTAATAGAATCCATCTCGAAACCTAATAGGTGTACCTTCTATTAGGTCCTACTACCTTTGAAAGCGGCATTTGTACTACCATTCTATATGGCTTCTTTTCGGTTTCTAGAAACTTTTGAACTGGATATGATAAGAATCTGATGTGTTGTGTATTAGGTACTAGCAATGCACTACTTCTTGGATCCTAAGTGGAACCTAATCGTTTTTCTATTTGGTTTCTCACACACTGAGAAAAAAAATATTTTCGAATCAATGTTGATTCAAATAAAATATATTTAAATTATTAAAAAATTGGTCATGCTTTAGATTCTGAAGTGTGATGTTACAATAGTAAAAAAGATTAACTAGCATATTGCCATAATCTATTACCAGAAATTTTTGATTCAAAGAAGGAAAATATTAATCCCAATATAAAATACATTTTCATTGCAAAAATTAAATCTTAAGATTTTACACCTTTCTGAAGCCTCTGACAAACTCTCCTACGTTTTCTCGTATTTTTATTGGCAATCGATTCTTCTTAACTATACTCCGCACGTTATTCTAAAACTAAAGTAATTTTTAAATTTGCCTAGAGAAGCTTATTACTAATAACTAAAGACAAACACAGTTTATTAAAATATCCGCAAGCGCCGTGAAACGAATGCACGCACCGAACGCTCATAATTCGAATGCCTAATCCCCATAGCTACGATGCCACGCTGAGTGCGAAATCATAAATGCTTGACGGCATTCATCCGATACTTTAGAAATGAGGAAAAAAGGTTTTTGAAGGTCGATTTGTTATATATGATTGATAAACTTACTTAAATGATTTTGAATTAAATCGACCTTTAAGAAAAAATCTTTTCAAATTTTTAGGACACCAAATGTTTTAAATTTTTTCAGAAAAAATGAAATTTTCAAAAGCTTTCATCTTGGTGATTTTTTTCTTTTTTAATTTAAGTATAATTAAGCATAAGAGAACGTAATTGAGTTTTCTATTCAGTTTCTGACTGGTTTTTATCTAGTGCGTAATGACTTGCAAAGTGGCTTTGATTAGCATCGGATGTGCTGTTTATTCGGTACTCGCATTTCATTACATATCGACTTCTAAGTGGCATCTAAACGGATTTCTATTCGGTTTCTAATTGCCATCTATTTGGAGCGCAGGAACTTTAATTGTGGATCTCATCAGGCTCTAATATGTGTTTATTTGTTATTTGTAATGCATTAACTATTGGCTCCTACGTGGATCTTAAATGGTTTTCTATGCGGTTTCTATCTGGTTTTCATCTGGTTCGTAGTGACTTGCATAGTGGCTTCGGTAAGCAACGGATGTGCTGTTTATTCGTTACTCGCAATTCATTACATAGCGGCTCCTAAGTGGAATCTAAATGGATTTTTTATTCGGTTTCTAATTGCCATCTATTTGGAGCGCAGGAACTTTAATTGTGGATCTCATCAGGCTCTAATATGTGTTTATTTGTTATTTGTAATGCATTAACTATTGGCTCCTACGTGGATCTTAAATGGTTTTCTATGCGGTTTCTATCTGGTTTTTATCTGGTTCGTAGTGACTTGCAAAGTGGCTTCGGTTAGCAACGGATGTTCTGTTTATTCGTTACTCGCAATTCATTACATAGCGGCTCCTAAGTGGAATCTAAATGGATTTTTTATTCGGTTTCTAATTGCCATCTATTTGGTGCGCAGGAACTTTTAATGTGGGTCTGATTAGGATCTAATGTGTTTGTATTTGGATTCGTAATGCCTTAACTACTGGGTCCTAAATGGCATCTAAGCGGATTTTGTTTTCTGTTTCTATTTGCCATCTATTTAGAGCATAAGAACTTCTGATGTGAATCTGACTAGGCTCTAATGTGATAATGTGTAATGTGTAATGTTTATGTGGAATTTGTAATGCATTAACTATTGGGTCCTGAGTGGCACCTAAGTGGATGTCTACTTATTTTCTGAGTGGTATTTATCTGGTCCGCAGTGACTTGTGAGTTGGCTTTGATTAGGATTTGGCATAAGAAATCCTAACAGGGCCTCTTAGAACAGCAATTTTAAACTTGTTTTATTCGTTAGAAAGCAGTACCTAATAAGTGTCTCGTAGAGCCACTTTGAAACTTTGAAAAATGACTTTTTCGTCATTTTTACGTCTCTTTTTGCATTTTTTGGGGAACTATGAACTGATTGAGTTATTTGAACCCCGGATTCAGATTCAGTGATCCAAAAGACATATAGATATGGTTGTAAAGTCGACCGGACATGAAAATCTTTTGTTTTTATACAAAATATACACGAAAAAACGCTGTTTTCGTCGTTTTTACGTCTCTATTTGCATTTTTTGGGAAACTATGACCTGATTGGGTTATTTGGACCCCGGATTCGAAATCAGCGACCCCAAAAACATATAGATATGGTAGTGTAATCTACCGGACAGACCACTTTTTTGTGTGCCTGTGTAATTGAACTAAGATTATCTAACAAAATAACTAATACGGACATCTTTTTTAAAAGAAAACTTTTATTAAATTCGCAAATTACTCATTCTTTGGCACCAAATTTATTTATAATTTATTTCCTTATTTTATTTCAGCATTATTCCATCGAATGATTTGCTTCTTAATTTCAATGTAATTTAAATCAATTTAAATTTTGATGAGTACTTATAAATTTCCATCTTTCTTGATTGATTTTATCAATGATAACGGTCATTTCCAAAATAACAATAAAAGCCTAACATTCTATTGATGATATTTAATATCCTGTATCATTAACTTATCTAACCTTAAATTAATTAAAACCAAACAACTAAATATTCAGTTTCCTTCTTATAGCATA
>NC_046662.1:110516688-110525303 GCF_010883055.1 Belonocnema kinseyi | reverse complement strand
TATAAAGTTTATTGTTATTAATTAAAAACTTGTATTCTGAATCAAATATCATTATTGAGGGCCAGTTTCCAATTTTCCAATACTACATACGGGCCTGCTCCCTTCCTAGTTCTTATTTCCACAAAACTGTTTCCCTCTTTAAATGACTGCCAGACGCCGCAAATGCCCTTTATACATGCCAAACAATCATTCAGTGGTCGGACAAATAAGTCAATCTCTACTCCACAACCAGTACACTTTGCCTCAAACTCTTTGGCCACGTACATAGGTGTTACCGGCATCCTGATCAATGAACAAATATACCGAATACTCAACATGTTTGGCTTTTATTATTTTTTTTTGTAAGCAGGCTCCCTGGGGCTACGACTTCCATTGCTAAGTCAGGAATTTTTGTCTCTTCAGCAAACTGTAAGATACAAGGGGCAACTCTAATCTGGCATTAAATATAAATAATAAAAAGAAGGAAAGAGTTTTCATAACAACAGTTATAACTTAATCCAATGTTTTCTCTTTGAAAATAATAAAATAAATTCACTACCCTTGTGTGACTAATATTTACATCATTAATTAAATTTCCTCCGATAACAATATTTAAAAGGAAAACAAAATTTACTTTAATTTAGTAAGCCCAACAACTTCCTAATGAGATGTACACATACGCAGGGGAACGTTTTATTCACTTTACATACCTTTGATGCTATCTTGGTAAAATTTGACCCATTGTCTTGGCGCCTAATATGGGTTTAATAAAAAATGATTTTCCCTCTGACATTTTCACAGCGATGTTATCGATACACTAGTAACGAGAAGGTATATTATATCCCATATTTAAAAAATTCATATGTATCTAATAAAAGTTCAATGTTTTTTTTTTGCACCAATTTCAAATTTACTCTTTCAGCATTAATAATTCCGTCTTTGAAAACCCAAACAAAAGCACGTGGTAGCCCAGCAGAGCTAGCCTGTTGGCGCTCGTTTTCTCTTACTCTTCTACGCTTAAACACTCTGTCCCTTTTACTGCACTCCCCCTTTTCACTATTTTTCCTTCTTCGTCTCCAACCGATTCACCCAGAGTGCACTTGACCTGTTTAGACCCGTTCCCTTTTTCCTGACCTACAAAATCTCTTGTCAAGTTCAAAAGTCGTGAAATTGATTTTTCTTAGAAAATCACTGTACCATGTCTCTCAACTTATTCACATTCCATAGCCCTTTTAGTTTCTAGTCACATTAAAACATTCTTTCTACAATCTCTTCCTTAGGAAATAAATTCATTATTCAGATCAAACCTTTTCAAGTAAATTTTAGATTATCTATCTTCTTACCATAATTAATAGACAAAACTTACTCTAAAATTTGAGAATTTATTAAATGAATTGATATTTACCCAAGCTTTCCAATACCATAATGTCACTTTCCTTTCTCTCTTTTCTTTTGTTATTGTTCCAATATGAAAATAAAGTCGTGGTTAATACATTGAAATATTTCCTTAAATAATCAATTGAAATTTCAAAAAAAAATTTAATTTCTTGTTTTTAAGTCCCTTCTCAGCATAATGGGCTATACAATTTTACCCTGTTTCTAAAATCGTTCCCTTTCATATCGCAAAATTTAAAATATTTTCAAACCCTTATTAATTATTATTCTACCCGTTATATTATACACAACTAAAATGATAACTATGGCTCCTTTTTAGTTCTAACTATTCAAAGAATTTTAGGGGTCATAACGAAGAAAAGCATGTTTAATACGATTCATGTGAACTATGATCTTAGTTCCATTTTCTGTAATGATTTTCACATTAAAATCACCCACTACACGGATAATTTTATAGGGGATTTTTTCGCAGCTTCTAACCGAATATGTAGCTGTGATTCAGTCAAGATAAATCGATTTAAAATATCATCAACTAACTTAACAAAAGTCAAGGTGACCTTTTCCTCAGCGAATTCAGAAGGAAATATTGCTTTCCTGTCGAATACAACCTCATGAGGAGTAAATCCTGTGGATTCATGAATTAATGTATTCAAAGAAAACATTGCGAAAGGCAACCACAGGTCCCAATTTGACTTTTCACAATAATGCCGAAGGTATTCCACGAAAGTGTGATGGCTTCGCTCTAAGGCTACCAAAGATTGAGGGTGGTAAGCTGATGATCTATATTGTTTAATTTTAAATAATTCGACAAAACCGGCCATAATTTCGCTCATAAATTGAGAGCCCTGATCAGTTTGAATAGATTTGGGATACCCAAATCGGCAAATAAAATGTTCAGCAAATCAGGATGCTATAGTTGGAGAGTCAATATTAGATAAGGGGATGGCACCTGAATACTTTGAAAGGCAATCTTGCCAAGTCATCATATATTCATTTGCGCTGGTAGATTTTGGTAAAGGGCCTACCAAATCAATTTGCCATGTTTCAAAAACTTTCTCAGGTGTGTCAGTTATACACATTGGTAATTTAGTTTTTACACATACTAACTTTTTCTTTTGAGAAGAATCACATGTCTTTATATAATTCTGTACATCCTCCTTTAACTCCTTCCAGAAAAACCTTTTTTTAACCCTTTCTAACGTTTTAAATACTCCCTTATGACCTCCAGCCGCAGAGTCATGACATTCCCGAATGATTTGGGATCTTTGACTTTCAGGTGGAATTATAACTTCACCTGTACAAACTGTAATATTATAACCTCCTTTTTCAAAACAAGCTTTACACATTAACTCTATTGTGTCCCAAGGTACCCTATCAAAGCCATTACCCTTCTGCGAAATACTAAAACTTTTAATTTTATGGTCAACTACCGCGTCCTTTAAAGTTGATATCGCAGATTCAATATTAATTGCATATATTTTATCATCAAACCTTTACAGGTACATGATCGCAACTTACAAAATTTACCAAATGATCATCTCTCATCCATAACTTGTCCCTGTAGTTTCTAAATAAGGGGGTGAGAAGATTCCTGCCTGTCACACAACTCTCTCCTGGACAGGTATTAAAACAGCGACATCAGGTTCCTCCCTTTCGTCCCCTTTTATTGCTTTACAAACATTGTATTCGCCAACCATGGCCATTTCACAACACTCATCGAGTAATTCATCATTTTCATCATTATCAAAACATTGATCTAGGATAGCCTGTACCATATTTAACTCACGAGCACACGTCTTGAGGTTCTCTTTTTCAAGTGATCTCAATAAGACCTTCCCCGGTTGAGTCCGAGACTCATTCTCCGGCGGCACGTCTTCATCACTTATAAGAGTTTTTTCTTTTAAATCTTCAGACCTGCTGTAGATCCTCTCTAAAGAGTCCCTGAATCAACAAATGGCGGCTCGTCTACATTATTGGTCAGGGCCTCTGTTGACTTTTCAACATTTTCAGATCTGCTATAAACCTTTCCCATCTGAGTCCCAGACTCCCCTTGTGGCGAAACGCTTACGTCATCGGTCCTACCCCTTTTTAATTTCCTCTGGCCTGACAATTCCTTCCAACCTCTACCTGCGAAGTCTCGGGACGCATAAGAACGTGCACTTTCCCAACATCCCGATCGATCACCTCAGAGGCATTTGAATCAAAATTTTCCTCTTCACCATCCTGTCTTGATTCCTTTACTGGATTTCTCGACAATGCATCTGCATTGGAGTTCACTCGCCCTAGTTTATGAATAACTTCGAATTCATACTCTCTTAACGATAGCAAAAATTACGGCAAGTAACTCCTTTTCAGTTACATTATATTTCAACTGAGCTCCCTGCAACGCACGGGCTCAAAACAGCTCCCATGGCAAAATCGGACGCATCAACAGTTACCACAAATGGTTGATTAAAACCAGGATACTGTAACAATGGTTCAGTGCAAAGTATACTTTTTAATTCATCGAAAGCTATCTGTGCTTCTCTTGACCACTTAAAAGCAACATCTTTTTTTAGCAAGTTATTTAAAGGTTTCGCAATCAAAGCAAATCTATGCACAAATCGCCTATAATATCCTGCAAGTCCTAAAAATTGCTTAACATTTTTACGACATTTCGGCTGCGGAAAGAACATGACGGCTTTTAATTTCTTTGGATCAGGTTTTACCCCCTCCTAAGTAATAACATGACCCAAATAAACTAATTATTTTCGTGAAAATTTACATTTTTCAGACTGTAAAGCAAGATTCGCAGTTTTAAGACGTCCCATCAACTTTTCTAATTTTTCATGATGTTCTTTTAAGGACTTTGCGTATATTACTATATCGTCCATATACACAAATAATTCAATGCCTTGTAATCCCGACAAAACTCTGTCCATTAGCCTCTGAAAAGTCGGTGGTGCATTTTTCATCCCAAATGGCATTGTATTAAATTCATAATAACCAAAAGGGGTGGAAAATGCAGTTTTATAATGGTCACTCGATTCTACCTCTATCTAGTGAAAGCCAGCTGCAAGGTCCAAAATCGTAAAATATTTTGCACCCCCCAGCTGATCTAGAATATCTATTATATTTGGAAGGGGATATGCGTCCCCAATAGTTTTTTCGTTTACGGCCCTACAGTCAATAACCATGCGCCATCTTTTATTACCTTGCGGGTCAGGTTTCTTTGATATCACCCAGGCAAGTGAATTATAAGGCGACTCCGAGGAACTGATTGAATTATTTTCAAGCAACTCTTTGGTCGCTTTTCTTATTATCTCCTTATGTATAGGTGGGTATCTGTATCCCTTCTTAAAAACAAGCGTGTCATCTATCAATTTCACGCAATGTTTGAAAACATCGGTTGTTCCCAATTTATCCCCTTTTAAATGAAATTGATTTGAATATTTGCTTATTATGGAAAGCAACGACCCAAAGCAAGTTCGTCGTCACACTAGTCGAACGAACTTATACTTTTTTTAAAGAATCCTTTTTATTTTGCTTGTTCTCCTCTACTCTTTTTGCTAATTTTTTACACTCATTTATTTCGTGATCAGTTGCCTTGCAATATTTGCAAAATTTCCCTCTTTTTTCTCCTTTTTCTTGACCCTGTAATTTTGTACAATCTCGCGCAAAGTGCCCCGTTTGCTGGCGTTTAAAACAGAGGGGAGCGGACCCGGGGGCCGGGAAATCTACAGTTGCATGCCCCGCTTTGTAACATTTGCGACAGATCATTGAACTTTGAGAAACAAGCATAGCACACCCCCTTTCAAAGTGACCCGGCACGCCGCAACGGCGACAGATCACTTGTGATGAGGCTCCCCGCTGCCCGCCTCTCTCACCACCCCGTCCGACGACCCCAGTTCCCCTTGACCTACTCCCTGTTTCCTGCAAATTTCCATTTCCACCTTCAACAATGCGTCCCCTTCCCATACTCAACGCTTGCATTCTTGCATTTTCTTTATAGGGTCGAAATATATTTCCTTGATAGATCTTATCCCTTCTTTCCGCTGCCCCTTCAGTTTTATCTCTCTTCTCCGCCTCCCTATTTTTAATTAATTACTGTGCATATTTCATCTTCCATTCAGCCGATCTTGATATTATAATAGCCTCCTGAAGAGATCTCGGTCTCTCCATTCTTATCCTTAAAACCATCCTAGGATTTATTCCCATTATAAAATTTTCACAAGCCGTTTCCAGGGTTGATTTAATCATTGGTGTTCCATGTTCGGCACTATTTTTCTCTTCTATTAATTCAATGATGTTTTTTAGTAAATTACTAACCCTATGACCATAGTCCTGTACCGTTTCATTGAATTTCTGTGCCACGGTAGCAAGAAGCGAATTTAATTGACTTAAGTTCCTGTCTTCCGTAAATATAATTTTTAAGCGTTTTAATAACCCTTTCAGCGTATATATTTCCCAGTCCAATAAAGCAGTATATGCACTTCCTGAAATGCGCGATCTAATTATTAAAAATAAATGTTGCCTATCTCTGACAGAGATCGAATTTCGAGCTTAAATACAATCACGAACAAACCGACTGACGGGGATATTTTTCGCATCAAAATATTTTGGAAGAAACTCCAAGGCAGCTTTAAAAGGGATCGGATAATTAGGCTCAGGTGCTGGTTGAGTGAGTAACTCAGACTCGTCCAGCGTAACCCCTGGCGAAAAATATCCCGCCCCGCTTGCATGCGCCACTCCTAAACCAGCTGGAAACGAATTCATCTCTATTTGATTTAGGTCAATGGTCCGAACTTCTGGAGCTAAATTTCGCATTTCTCCCATAAATATCGGCACCTGATTCGAACTTGAAGGAGCAGGTTTCTGCTACCGTTACACTACTGACTGGCGACAAGGTCAACCCGGTCGATGACATCTCGGTCCCATTTTCTACGCATGCACTTTCATTAGTATTAGTATTATAAATAGCGCTATCTGTGATTTCAATTGTGTCTGACCCCTTTTTTTTCTTTTATTTTTTTCTTTTAGAAAAACTTCTAAATTTTATTTAATTTAATTATTAAGTAGCCAAATACATGTAATAGAGAGAGAGACTTGTTTACATTAATGAAAGCAAACTGACATACCCTCTTAAGCTCTAGAAGAGTTGGCTAACTATTTATATATAATTTTATATTTATGCACTGTTCCTATTCCTTTTCCTTCATTTTTTTCACTTGTTTCACAAGCCAACTTCTTCATAAAACAGCTAATCCATTTCTTCCTATTCTTATTCAGGGGTTGACGGCTTGTCTTCCCATTCCTCCACTCCTGCCATTTCCGCTTCTTATCTCAGTTCCTTCGAATTCTTCCTTCGGGCTACGTTCGATTTCCACCCGTTTTTCTTTCCCTCGTTGCTTTTGGCAGATCCAATCGGCCTCTTCTCTCGGGCTACGTTCAATTTCCACCCGATTTCCTACGATGCTCCTCAGTTTTTCAACAAAAAAATGACTCCATTTTCCTTCGTATTCCTTTCACCAGCGAGCAAATACAGAATGTTTCCTAGTTCTATCTCACTAATTTAAACACTGTGCCGATAAAAAGTTAAAATCACTACAACTGTTCTGCACTTTATTCGACACAATTTTTTCACTTTATTTATTATTATTTATCACGTTTTACTAGAATTCCACCGCGACGAGTTGTGGAATCCCGCTTCTGACACCAAAAAAAAGTTCCTGAGACGGTTTCAATAATGTTTTGGCGCAAATATTTATTTTCAACTTATGAAACAATTTAAAATAACTATTAAAATGTTTTCTTCGCTGGGTTCTTTCCACTTTAAGAGTTGAAACTCTTCTCGCCCGCGCTTCGTCATTGACGACACGAACGTTGACGCTGGTGTTACACTGTTGGGATGAACCTTTGAAGATGGGTTTATTTAAATTATGTAATGGGTTTAAATTTAAATTTGTAAGGGTAAACTTAATAAAACTATGAAATTAGTTAACTAAAAGATGTATTGCGTCAATCATGATGTAATCCGACGTAGTTGAGTTTCACAACAAAATTTCATTTGACACGCTCTCTCAATTCTACCCTAACATTACTCTACTTTTCATAATCAAAACGTCAAATAACTAACAGTAATGAATATCTGTATATTGATAATATTAATGAAAAATCTAGTTCAAACTAGTATCCAACAAGGCTCTCATTATAAAGTCCCTATTTTACCCAACATGTCAAATTGCGTTTCAAACTCCCCAGTATATTTTTATGCAAACTTCCTTTCTCAAGTTTAATTTAGCCACGGTCTTTTCGCTCTCATTCTGCGTCTTAATATTAAGCTGAAAAATAATTCCAATAACACCATTCCTCTATACTACGTGCAATTCATAATATTTTATTATGAACTTGATAATAAAATTTCTTACAACTACAGTCAGCTCCTTCAAAATACTAAGTCTCTCTTTTTTAAAACCAATTTGTCGTTGAATTATAAAATTTTAAAAATAATTTCTATTATTTAATTTCCAGCAGACTAGAATGAATTGTTGATTTTCTTCCTCCTTGAAATTTTGCGCACTTATCAGCACCTCCGAGAGGTACTGCCCTTATGGAAAAACGCAATATTAACGATCATTCGTGGATCACAAGGTCTTACTTTTGCATTGAATTGCATCAAGAAAAAGCAAAAACAATTCAAAACTCGATGCTGTTTGCAAATAAACAAAAAAAATATGAAAAAATAATAGTTACTTATACTAATTATTTAAAAAAAGAAAAAGTTATGAAAATACGCAATTTAATATGAATAAAATTGAATTCTGAGATACATTTTAAAAGCAGTTTGAACTTCATATTTCTATGATTTATTTTACTGATATTATTGATTTTATTATTTGTTCTAGTTAAAAAAATTATTTATTGCTAAAATTATTGATGTAGCTAATGAAAAAATTAATAATATTCAAGACCTCAATCATGAAAATATTTAAAGCATATGCATAATCAGAAGAATTCAAAAAAACATATATCACTTATATCCAATATAAATATAATAATAATTAGAGTATGTAAAACTACAACTTAAATTTCATAGTAAAGTGGGGAATAATGTGATAAAAAGTTAATGACAAGACTGATAAATGATAAAAGAGATTTAATACCAGAGAGAAATAGAGAGTCACAATATATTAGAAATATCAGATGATAGAAACGTGGCGCCCTCTACTTGCCTGTATACCCGTGATGGTCATTTAATTGAT
>NC_046662.1:110511445-110516588 GCF_010883055.1 Belonocnema kinseyi | reverse complement strand
CCAGGGGTGGTCCCGAAGGAATTAACCCCCAAGCGGAGGTGTGAAAACCGTGCCGAAAGCTGAATGGCACCTGGGTGAGGTATCTAGAACGGTGACTCTGAGATACCGGGCGACCTCTTAGAGTACGCAGCCTTATCCTTGCATGCGGGGCTCTACAAGGATGGACGAACCCCTTTCCCTAGCTTCTCGTGTGAATAACAATGACAACACCAAACATAGTTGTAGTAAGTGCGGTTCAAAACAACAGAACCCGCAGGGCTCCCGACAATGGGTCGGACAACAATGCCGACCAATCTAGAGCTGGGGGAGCTAATGAAAATGGATTCAATGCGATGGGTCGGCGAGATCTCGCGACCTTTGGGTGGACGGAGCGACTGAATCACGACTAGATAGAGTGCTACGATGCGAGTGTGACCCCTGAACGGGATTACAAGGCACGGCTGCATGCTCTGTTGGGCGAGAAACACCCGGCGCTATCGCACTTTTCGCAGCAACGCCTGCGAAACCATGCTAAACTACTCCCAAAAAGGGGCTATGTAAGCGGAACGCCTACTCTACCACAGCTAGAACAAGCCGGCAACAGAGAAAGAAAGGCGACACTAAGACCAACCGCGGACAGGCATTCAATAGAGGAAGAGCGATGCTTTACGACCCGGAGAAACATCAACGCCAAGGTTTCTCTCAAGCCTAAACATCTGGCTGAAATAGATATAGAGCTTCGCGGACATTTTTCCGGAGAATCTGACCTCTGGGCTATCAATTATTGTGTGTATAATGCAGCGAGAGCTTTGGCCGATGCGAACCGTAAAATAAAACCAACGGTTGATCATAAGACCAAAAGACGAATGCATCAACTTGCCATAAAGATAGGCTGGGCAAGACAGTACGCATCCGCATTCAGTGCGTGATTGACTACATCACATCTGGCAGGAATTTTACCGCCAAGCTTCGTAAGATCGCGCGCGAACTCCGGACCCGTTATCACACACTTAACAAGTCAAAGCTACTGACCATCAGGCAGCATATGGTTGAAAGAATACAGATACTATCTGACGCTAAGAGAAGTCCAGAGCGGAGGGAGAGGCGGGTCAGAGAAAATCAACAGTTTCTCTCTGACCCATGTCGACTTTTCCAAGACCCTCAAGTTACTGTCGAACACCCACCCGAACCAGAGGAGATCGACGTATTTTGGAGAGAAATTTACGGAGTGCAGCATGGACTTGACGAAGACTCAGAAAATATAAATAGCTTCAAGGAGTTATGGGTTGCCCTCATAACACCTGATGAAGAATGCCAACCCATCACTACCGTGGAGGTGAAAAAAGTATTGAGAGGAATGAAGAACTATTCCGCACCGGGACCAGATTGTATTAAAACCTTCTGGTGGAAAAAGTTTTCTTCAACCCATCAGCATTTGGCCCGTATTTTCTCCTCATATTTGAAGTCGGAAGAGCCGATTCGTGAGTGGTAGGTGGAAGGGCGCACAATACTCCTGCCAAAAATAGGCAACTTAGCTGATCCGAAGAATTACAGGCCAATAACTTGTCTGAACACACTTTATAAGATATCCACAGCTATCCTAAATGATAGGATTGTTCGGGCAATTGAACCTGTGTGGCAAGAAATGTATGAACAACGAGGCTGAAAGAAAGGCGTAGCCGGATGTCGGGAAAACCTGCGCATCGATAGATGTGTCTGCAAAGATGCAGCATTCTACCAGCGTGACCTATCGATGGCCTGGATTGATTATCGGAAAGCTTTCGATTCGACCTCCCATAGACTTACGCGGGATTTAATAGAAAAATTTTCAAATTAAAACGCGAATTTTTCATCGAAAAGATCGAACTAGCTGTTCTAAAGAGACGAGTGTTCATCAAAATAGTTGAAATTACTACCCGAAAAATATAAATTTTTATGGAAATTTAGACAAAATCTTCCACAAACGTAAAAAATAAATCTGAAAAATTCCCGATTTTCCTCTAAACTTTAGGGTACTCCTAGGTGTTTAAAAATCTGGGCTATAATTCCTGGTTTTCCCAGTCAGTGACCACCCGACTTGAACTTGTGCAGTTCTTTAATTTTTAAGTTGAAATTATTTCTTGAAAAAAAGATCCTGCTCCATCTTCACACCATTTGAAGTGAAGATGGAGTAGGATCTTTTTTTCAAGAAATTATTTTAATTTAAAAATATTATTTTCCATCCAGTCTTATTAAGACGTTAAGCATTTTCTGTTATTGAAGATTCTTAACTTGATCGATATTGTGTAGATTTTCTGCCTTCATGGTTTGGAGGATTGATCTACTGTCGGTAAGGTACAATCTCTGATGATATAGCAGATAAATTAAAAAATCTTTAATTTTTTTCACTTAAAATATGTGGCTGATTTTCTTTTTTTTTGAGTCAAATATTTAGGAGTTGATAATCCAATGATTTGTAGATCGCAACTGGTGGGATGATTCTGAAAAACCCCTGAAAACAATGATGATGAGAGTAGAGCTAAAAGGTAAACATAGAAACATAACCTATAATTCCTTGTGGCATTTGCAGATTTTCTTAACCTGGCATTAGATTTAGCCAGCTATGGATATTAATTGTAGCACAAATAGACAAAATGTAAAAACGGATATTAAGGTCAAATACTGGACAGTTGAATAACACAAAATTGGTTGATTTATCTCTCAGATTGTAGCTGCCAAAAATTGCTTGCTTCGCGATCGAACAGTTTAACTGGGCGTAAAATGCCAACCACCAAAGTTCTAATTTCTAAATCTGCCTGAGTCATATCCGATATCAGGTTGTGTGCGTGCGGTAT
Organism: Belonocnema kinseyi; assembly: GCF_010883055.1. Lineage (NCBI taxonomy): Eukaryota > Metazoa > Arthropoda > Insecta > Hymenoptera > Cynipidae > Belonocnema > Belonocnema kinseyi. The sequence goes on along the minus strand of NC_046662.1, from coordinate 110,513,775 downwards.
ACCCGGTAATAAGCGTTGAATTCAGAAAAATTAAGAATTTGTATTCCTATGAATACGCTATTATTCTTTCCTCTAAAAATCCCCCAACGGGAACAGAAAAAGGGCAAATCCCATTCCTCTCAATCGACTTAGTAAAATTTAACGAAAGCATTTATTTCACCTATTTTTCGTTATTAAATCTTTTTATAACTTATAAATTCGAAAAATATTCAAATTCATATTTATTTATATTTTAATCATTTATTTAAACGTCTTAAAAAATGCAACAAAGAAATCTATGCAAATGTATGAATTTAAATAATTTTAACCCTAGAGAGGCAGAGTTGAATTGTTTTTTTTTATTATTACACCATTAAGCCATTTCCCTTTCGGGGTACGCGTGACTCACTCGGTAGGGGAAAGGAGTAGTGTGTGGAAGGGATAAAGATTTTTCAGATTAACCAGAATTCTCGTGATATTTAAGTAAATAACACGTTCGTTCCGCAACACTTCTCCGACCCAGGTTGCTGATCAATCTCTTTAGCAATCACCCCAAGCGAAGAACCTCACGAAGTCGTTATGTAAGGTTCCCCACTTGGGTCCATTAGTGGCGACGGTCTTTTGTTTCAGGCGTCATTCACTCTACTGACACTCTTTTTATTAACTATTTGCCGCCATGCTTTCCTGTCCTGGCATACATCTCTAGCTTCTTTTATGTCCATGCATTTTTTCATGCAGGCTCTCGTGTTTCTGTGACTTCTTATGTCTCTTCTAACTAGGGTTTCATTCATACATTCTAACCATTCGTTCCGTGGTCTACCTCTGGGCACGCTGCCATTTACTTTACCTTGATACACTTGTTTCGTTAGTCGTTCATTTGGCCTTCTCTCAACATGTCCGAACCATCTTCACCGATTTCTTTCCCATGTGTCTACTAGCAACTCTTCAGTACCACATTCTTTTAGAATTATCTCGTTACTTACTTTTTCCATCAGGGTTTTCCCGCATATTATGCGCATGAATCTCATGTCAATTGCGTTAATTTTACTCTTATCTTTTTCTTGATAAGTCCATGTCTGGCTTCCGTATAGTACAGTCGGTACAAATATAGAATTATATGGTATATTGCCATTTTAGCTTTATTTGATATATTTTTACTTCTGAAAAGGGGACCTGCTCTACCAATAACCTTCTTACCTTCATTTATTCGTCTATATAATTCCTCATCTATCTTCCCGTCCCTAGTAAATAAGCTACCAAGGTATACGAACTTATCAACTTGTTCAATTCCCTCATCATTTAATAAAATATTGTATAGCGTTTTCTCACTCTTTCCTTCGAACACCATAGTTTTTGTTTTATTTGCGTTAATTTTGAGGCCCATGCTCTTCATGCTTGCATCTAGTTTATTCAACATTCTTTGTAGGTCTTCGATAGACTCTGCCATAACAACCTTATCATCTGCGAACGCTAACCCTCGTACCCTTACTGTTTCGAGATCCACAGCCTCTTCCTCAAAGAGAGCCATTCTTAAACACTTGTCCATAAATAATATAAATAACCATGAAGACATAACCCTGTCTAAATCCTTGAATAATATCGAAACAGTCACTCAGTTTCCCATTCACTCTTACACTCGCTTTGCTACCTGTATATATTGTTTTTATAACTTGTAGGATCCATCCATTGACTCCATAATCTTTCAGGGCTTCCCAAAGTTTACTTCTATCTACCTTGTCAAAAGCTTTTTCTAGGTCAACAAATGCACAGAAAACTTTTTTTCCCACTGTTAAAATTTCGGAATTTACGTTCCGCATGAAGGAATTAAAACAACTTATTGCACATATTTTGTGAACTTATTGGAAGGAATTAAATAAAATCAAAATATGACCACTTCTGAGGAATAACAAATATCTGTGTGAGGTGCGTTACCGGTACAATTAGAAGGAATTAAATATATTGAAAACACGTTCTTTTTGGGAGAATAGAAAACTGTGTGGCGGTCGCTATGGAAATAGAAGTGAATAAGTTTAGGAGGTTTCTTATTCTTATTGAGGAATTTTAGACCGATGGAATGATCGCGCATTCAAAATAATAGAATAATCTTCACTTTTGCGGTGAAATCTGAAAATATTAATTTTTCTCTATTCTACGCTTATTACCGGGTACCTACGATGGCCACGCGACACACACATGTAAAGGGTTGAGGACCACTTTCATTTACCTCATGTTGGTCATTGTCGGTGGTGCAGAACTTTGCACACCGAACTGGCGTCATGTTTCTATCAACTGATATTTCTAATGCATTGTGACTCTCTATTTCTCTCTGTTAATACTGAAATATAAATAAT
>NC_046662.1:110506831-110511345 GCF_010883055.1 Belonocnema kinseyi | reverse complement strand
TATATACATTTATATGGTTCAATAATTCATTTGTTGCTTAATCTTGCAAGCTTTTTTCTCGCTACATTCAACTTTTCTTGGTCTCGAATGTGAAGCATTTCGTTTTTGATTAGTTCCCGCATTCTCAAACTTAAATAGGTGTGAATCACAATGCAATCAGTTCCGAAGTATTTTGATCACAAGGAAATGAAAATACAGTGTTCCTTGTCACGTCTTCAACAACTAAATGATATAAATCTTTAAATTTACAATGTTTTACAAAAGAGCGTTCAATTATTTTAATTAAATTATACATTTTTGAGCTAGGATGTATAAGACCATCTTCATTAGTTAATATAGCCAATGGTTGATTGGCCATTAGTGGATCTCCTGTCTAATTTACCGCGGAAATAAAGACAATGATCAACGGCAATTAAATCACAAAAATCAGAATCAAAATTGATAATTACGTTAAGCTTGTCTTTAATTTCTTTCAAAGCCTTTGATTTGTTCTGATTATTGATCCCATAAATTTCTTTAATTCGAGCTATGGACATAAGAGGAGCATTGGAAGTAACAAAATCATTGACAATGGAGGTGGAACAATTTCCTAATTTTTGCGGTTTTAGGATGATGAACAAGGTCAATATCTTGTATATATAGAGGAAAGTTGGAGTTGCAGGATGGTCGTTAGAGTCTCCAGCCGAGCGTACTGTCCCGAAGAACCTCTACAGATAAAAAGAATAATTGATAAGAATTTAAATTTATCAGGCCGAATTTCCACATTTATTAGCACGCCCTTATACAAGAAAGGTTGTTAAATATATTTGTCACATGCAGTTTTCATTTTGGCTACCAGATACTTTTAGATAAAAAAAGCAATCTTGATGTTATAAAGCCTGTAAATTTATTGTGAAAAAAATAAAATAAAAATGGATTAAGGTAATAAATGAAATTGGGAAAAGGAACGGGAATCCTTTTCGTAACTTCAGGTCCAGGAGTATCAGCGCGATACGTTTATAATTCCATTTGTTGTGTCTATACAAAATATTCATAATATTAATACATCACTATATATTGCAAGAAGAATAAGATGTTAAAATCCAAAAATAATTACCTCCAGAGGATCCTGATTGATCTTTCCTGTGAGAACATACTTACAATCGAATTCTAATATTAAATAATGCGTCAAATCAATCGACGATTTTAATATCATGCAAAGTCCTTCGGCAGTGCTGTCCGTCAAAAAATTTTCTTTTTCTAATTGGCCATCAACAACTCATTCTTCACAATCATTTATAAATTGCAAACCATCTTCAATTACATGTAAAAAAATTATCTTAACCAGGGCTCGATCCATAAAAAATTGAAAAATAATTTTTTTTTAAACTTAACAGTACCTAAATAAGAAGTTAAATTAGTTTTATTTTTAAAAGTTCAAGCATTCTTGAAAAGCTTTAAACTTTTATTTCAAAATCTTAAGAAATTCAGAAGTGGTTTAAAATTTTTTCAAATTTAAAATAATTTTAGAAATTTTTTTCAGAAGTTTTAAATATATTTTAATATGAATTTAATTCTTTTTACAACTTTTACAAAATCCTGACAATTTAAAAAAATCCTTAAAATTTGAATTTATAAATAACAATAGAACACTTATTAGTTGTAGAAAAAATTAGAGTAATGTTAAGACATATTTACAAGTTTTAAAAAGATTTAAATTAAATTTAAAACTTGAAATGATTTCGGATAATTTAAACGAAGTGTGTGTACCCATAAAATTTGGCTTTTCGTACCGAAATTTTGGTGCAAATACCCACAGCCGAATTAAAAAAAGTAGATTTTTGCAGATTTCAAACAAAAAACTTTTTAAGAATTGTGAAAGACTTCAAAAGTATAAAAATATTTTTTTAAGATTTTCAGGAAAATTTAAAATAATTTTTTATTTTGAAAAATCATTGTAACAGAAAATTTAAAAAGATTTTAAGAGATTTTAAAAAATATCAAAGAAGAACCTGGAAGATTTTAAAGATTTTTTTTAATTCGCAGGATTTTCCAAAAATTGTAGGAAAAAAACGATGAATTTAAAAATATATTTAGAAGTTCTGAAAAAATATATTAACACACTTCGTTTAAATTACTTGAAATGATTTCAAGTTTTTAATTAATTTTGAATCTTTTGAAAACTGATAGATATTATTTAAAATTACTCAAATTTTCTCTACCAAAAGTAACTGTTCAATTGTTATTTACATGTCCAGATTTATCAATTTCACTAACAAATTCAACATTTCTTAAAAAAAACGATTAAAATTGTTTTTTTTTTTTGTTACACACATTGTTTCAATTTACTCGTCTCAAGGCCATGTGACGGGAGGGTCACGTGACCAAACCTGGTCTTCGGTTTTTCTTTCCCGACTTACCCCTAAACGAAATGAGGTATTGCGCTGAAAGCTTGGGAAATGAAAGAGGAGGTAATAAAGTCCATGTCTCTGCTTTGTTCCGATGGAAATTTTAAGAACAATTTTTTTTTTGAAGAAAATACCAGTGGAAGTTTTTTTTCCAACTTACATCCACACGGAATCTCATTCTTGGACAACAAATTTGGAGATTTTTCTTTTCACAGTAATTTTTGTAATAGAAAATTTGAACACACTTTAAACAATTTTAAATTTTCACTACTAAATTGATTGATCAAAGATGTTTCAAATCATGTTAATTTTTTAAAGTCAAGAATTTCAAGAATAAGAAGTGAATTGGAAGTTTGTTTGCAACAAAATGAAATTATTAATCTTTTAAAGCATCAGATTCTGCTCAATCAATAATTTTTAAGCAGCGATGAAAAACATGATAACAAACTTTCAAATTTAATTCATCAGTAAACTAGTGTTCAAGAACAAAATTTAAATTTACATAGGATTTTTGAAGAAGGAGGTAAAGATCCTTGGTTTGTTAATTTGACAGAAATTCAAATTCCTGATTCAGTCACATATATTCTCAGATTAGGTCAAGTTTTTAGTAACCGTGTGATAAAAACTAAGGCAAAACAAATTACAGAAATAGTAAAAGATGTTGAATCAAATATACACAAAATTCCTATTTTGGATCAGCAGGATTTCCGAAACAAGGTTTTACACTTGTCAAAGAGCTTTGTTGAGAAAAATAGTTTGCATATCAGTTATATTAATCGTAGAATTTCTAAAGGTTTGATGATGACGAAAGAGTTTCTTAGAAACAACTCTGATGTGGTTTGCATGAATGCTGATAAAGGCAGCACTACTGTTTGCATGAAAAAATCGAATTATATCAGGGATATGGAGAATTTGCTTTCTGATAATGATCATTTTGAATTACTGCATGAAAATCCGTTGAAAAAATTAAGAAGAGACACTTTTAAGATGCTTAACAATTGGAGAAAGAAAGGACTTCTGGGAAAGGATATAAGATGGACTGATATTAACACTGAAGACACAGTTCTTGCAAGATGTTATGGGTTGAGAAAGATTCACAAAGATGGCTCTCCCTTAAGAATAGTTATTTCAACTACTAATACTCCCACAAAACTTTTAGAACAAACTTTTTATTTGATTCTCAAGGACTCTATCACAACTTCTAAATACAATGTCAAACTTAGCTGGGAATTTCAAAAAGGTATCATTCAAAAAAGGGTTCCGGATGACCATGTAATGCTTTCTTTAGATGTTATTGCAATGTTTCCGAGTATACCCCTTGAATTAGTTAAAAAGGCAATTTTAAATAGATGGACTAATATAAAAACCCGTACTCGTTTATGCCAAAAAGATTTTATTGAAGGGATATTTTTTATTGTGGAGTCAACTTATTTTAAATTTAATGGATCTTTCTATAGACAGAAGTCTGGTACTTCCATAGGTTCAGTCATTTTTCCGATTTAGGCAGAACTAGTGATGGAAAATTTGAAGGTTTTTGTTTTTGGGAAATTAGATTTTGTTTTGCCTTTTTATTTTCGGTTTGTCGAAGATACCTTATTATGTGTTCCTCTGGAGAAGTTACAGATGGTCATTGATACTTTTAACAGTTTTCATCAAAAACTTCAATTTTCTTATGAAATAGAACAGGATTATAAAATCAGTTTTTTGGACATAGAAGTAATTAAGGGTTGGAATGGTAATATTATTCCCAATTGGTATAGAAAAAGTACATATTCAGATAGAATTTTAAATTTCCTTTCTGCTCATCCCTTTCAAAACAAAATTGCAGTAATTAAAAACTTAGTTGACAGAACTTTAAGTTTGTCCCATTATTCATTTGACACAAGAAATTTGAATATTGTTAGGAATATCCTTTTTCTGAATCATTATCCAAAGGGGTTAATTGAGAAACATATTGCAATTAGAGTTCAACAAATCAAAAACAAAGAGATTAATAATTTTCTTGTAGATAATCAGAAAGAGTTAAAGGAATATACGAGGGTGGATCAAATATAAACCGGAATTTTACAAATACTTTTCTTAGCCAATCGCAAGCACTCTCACAGTGTAGGTTCTTGTAATGTAGTG
>NC_046662.1:110496583-110506731 GCF_010883055.1 Belonocnema kinseyi | reverse complement strand
AAACGTCATCCTTCTTCATGACAATGCCAGGCCACATACGGCGTGTGAAACGAAACAAAAACTGGAGGATATGCATTGGGAAACCCTTGAGCATCCTCCATATAGCCCAGATTTGTCACCCTGTGACTATCATTTGTTTGCACCCATGAAAGATGCACTTGGCGGATTGCGATTTGACAACGATCAAGATGTTGAGGAATTCGTGCGCAATTGGTTGATGACTCGACCTCAAAGTTTCTACGAGCAAGGAATTAACAAGCTTCCAAACCGCTGGAAAAAATGTGTAGAGCGTGAAGGAGACTATGTAGAAAAATAATCAATAGTATTTTTGTATTGTTTTATAAATAAATAAATATTAAAAAAGAATTCCGGTTAATATTTGATTCACCCTCGTAGTTCATTGTATACTTTTGTTCTTCCATTTTTTGGTCAAATTTCTAAAACTATTGAACTCATGTTAAAAAAATTTAAAATGCATACTATTTTCCGCATTTCATTTAAAATGGATTCGGTAATAAATTTTTGCGAAGATCCTTTGAATAGCTTTGAAAAAGGTGGTGTTGTCTATAAGATCACTTGCAGGATCTGTGAGATGAATTTCGTCGGACAGACTGGCAGACTTCTTAATACTAGGATAGAGGAGCACAAAAGTGATGTTCGTTTGGGGCGCTGTTATAAGAGTGCTCTTGCTAGACATGCAAAGGCTTTTATTGATGTTGGCCATGAGTTTGACTCGAATAATGTTCAAATTTTGCATAGTGAAAGTAATGAGAGAAAGAGGGAATTCATGGAAATGCTTTATATTAAAAAAAAAATGTTATCTCTTAATTTAAAAACCGATTTGAAAGGGTTGTACAAAAGTTATGCCAAAATGATTAATTACATATTGTGACAGATATTTATATTGTGTTTACAACAGATTGGCCTACTGACCCTCATTCGATTCTCAGGTATCAAAGAGAGAGCACCTGTTCGTGGGTGCTGTCAATTTCTACCACTTAAAATTTTCTTGCCTTGATAAGGGTATTGTATGAGTACCGAAACGTTGGTAATGCAAATTTATTTATTTATGTCTTTTATTTTTATTGAATTTGATGGTCATAAAAATAAAAAAGATAATAATAAAAATAATAAATTCATTTATTGAATTTAATGTATAAAAGAATATAAGGGAAGGCCTCAAATTTTAGGTTAAATGTATTCTATTGATAAATCATTCAAATTTTTATTTGAAAATAAAATTATCGGAATAAATGATATATTAATATCAATTCTTATTAAGGTTTTCGAATTAAAATAGTTACAATCTGGAAGTTCTTAAATTTTGAACGGATCTAGAATTGTTTTATCAAATCAATTATTATTCAGATTTTTATATTCAAATTAAAGCTCCTTTAAAAAAAAATTTATTTATATTTACAGTTAATAAAATAGAACTGTTTTTTATCAAACATTTTCAACTTCAAATGCTCTTAATTATTAATTGTTTAAATCTTTAATACTATACTTTAATTATTTAAAAAACTGTTGCACTCGAACTTCCCGGTTTTTCCCGGTCCTAAAAAATTCCCGGTCATTTCCCGGTTTTCCCTGTTTCCCGGTCCAATGGCCAACCTGCTAACACATGTGATTAAAGAGGCGTTAAAAAAATTTTTTTAATCTATAATGTAAATGTGCCTTAAGTTTTGTATGAAAATAATAATTAATTTTCAATCTTTAAGTTTTCGCTTGATAAAGTTAGTCCTTCTTCCAGATTCAAGTTGTTCAAAGCATTGAAAAAACGATTAAATAGCTCTCAAAAATCTGCAGTTGCTTCACATCCTACTAATCTGTAATCGTGTGCTTTGTAATATCTGAAGGCCCTCGCCATTGATTTACTAAGAATTTGAAAGCTGAAGTATTCTTACATGTATTCGCTGTACAAGAAAATAAGTGTAAATTTTTGAAATTTCGGTTTATCTGTAAATTGAACTATTAGTCATATATTGAAACAAATGCAAATGTAGTAAATACCTGAACAGCATATAAGACTCTCATTTTTTAAAACGAGTTGAGAAGTAAGTGGCTCGTCGTTAAATTTGGACACACTCTTTTTCCTCATGGTTTAGGCTTATCTAAATCATAAATTGTGTGAAAGTGGCTCCAATCAATTGACAGATTCATCAGGATGTACCTATAATCAAATATTTAAAATGTTAACTACACATTTTTTCATAAATCTCTATGAACAATTTTATAAGAAAAAAGTTTCTGAAATAAAATAGAAATATCTGATTCACTTTAAGTTGAAATATATTTACGAAAACTGGCTTTTATTACTAAAATACTTTGTATATTATTATATTATTTCAGAGATAACAGCATTTAAAATAATATATTTACCTTTAATTTAACTTTTTTATTTTCCATTCGGTTACGGACGTTTTTTATCAAGTGGCATATATCAGAGAACGCGAAAACCTTACGTTTCTCGTCTGATGGACGAATAAACCAGTTTATTAAATTATCATTGTTATCACTCATTCCCAGTTCACCACAGAATTTTCTATTCGTGGTTACTCCGTCTGACACGACGCCGTGGATTATTGCTCCTGCTCTTTTAACTAGAACTATGGCCTAAATAATAATTTTGTCTAAATCAGTGTCTTTTGTGGGTCCTTTACTCATAAACCCCGCAATCGGTTGAGAGTAAAAATCATAAAGCGGCTGATACATTAACACTAGTCCATAGTCTGCTTTATCTTGAATACCAGTATTAGTTTCACTTGTTCCAAAATCAACTAAATCTTTATAGGTCATATTTCTGCTATCTATTGAAATATTCTGCCTGATTTTCGTTTCATCCAAAAGGAGCAATCCATGTCGTTATAGTGGTGTTTTGTTTTTGAAATGTTCTTTCAGTACTTTTAAAAAGTTCGAGTCAAAACCGCATGAAGTGTCCATCACAGATAAATATCTACGTACAAATCATATTTGTTTTTTCATTAACAGTTATATATTCAGGATGTGAATTCTGATCCTGAAAAAAAATTCCCTGGCAATTCCAGGCTTTTCTAGGTATAATTTTTCATAATATATAGCAATTTTAATAATTCACATTTAAAAAAACGAATATGATAAATAATGTTCTTTGCACTTTCTAAGGATTCTATTAATATGTTTAATTTAGAAAGCTGTGACAAATTATATCACAAAATATTTTTAAATATATTAGCACCATCGCTTAATTAAGTGATTAAATAAGAGTAAAAAATAAATTCTATTTTTTCGAATTTTTTTCTAAAGTCCATGATTTCCAAGAATAATTTGAACAAAATTTTTAGTTTATCTTCTCAAACTGAAAATTCAGTCCAAATATTTAGGTAAAATTAATATGGCTACTATAATAAATTTATTATAAACCGCTTGAAGCTCCGAACTTCTCAAGTAAAAATATTGCATTTTTAAATAAATTTTCAATTAAAACAGATTAATTTTTAACCAGTTAGTTGAATTTTAAACTAAAAAAGAACAGTGTTTAACTAAAGATGGAATAGTTAAATTTTTATTTCAAAACATAATTGTTAACCAGAGATCAATTTTTAGCTAAAACGAGGGATATTCAATTACAATAGTTACATATTCAGCCTAAAAAAATTAATTTTCAATTAAAAAACTAATTTCCAATAAAAAAAAAACACTTTTCAAAAAACAATAAAATTCTGAAAAAAGGGATGCATTTTCGACTACAATGATGAATCTTAAACTGGGATAGTTGAAGTTTAAACCAACAACTTCAATTTTCAACCAACAAGATTAATTTTTAAATAAAAAATACGAATGTTCTACAAAAAAGCTATTTTTTAACCAATTAATTCAATTGTTACATTTTTAGTTAAAATAATTAATGTTCAACCAAATCGATAAACTTTTCACTGAAATTATTGAACATTCAACTGGCATAGTTAAATTTTCAGTTTAAAAAATAATTTAAAAGAAAAACTAAGTTTAAAAAAAGAAGTTAAATACAGTAATATAAAGCTATTTTTACAAGTGCAGAATCATTGTTATTCAATTTCATATTGAAATGTACAAAAAATTATGCAGGCTCTCGAAATAATTATGCAACTGTACACAAAATTTCCTGCTACAAAATGTATGCCAGACATAAGGAAAATCCCTCAAAATTTGAGATTTGGAGACACCTTGGTATTCAAGCATTTAAAATAAAGTTAAATTAATATAATTATGAATATACGTACTTTCTAATAGTCCTACTGCAAGGCAGCACTAAAAAATTGTTATGACGTAGAAAGTTGTAAGTGGTCGGCGATTTCATATGTAATAATGAGCAGAACATTACCCAATCATCTGCATACTGTCTACTTTTACTGTTTTTGCATTTCGAAGCTTTAAGTATTTCATTAATTGCTAAACGTTCATTGCCCAATATTTTTTGCTCATCCCAAATTTTATTAATTGATGAAGTGTACATTTGAGACATTCTTTCTTGACATCGCTCGAGCCCTTTTCGAAAAAAATTTGTTTTAATATTGAGTCTGGTACTATAAATACGACTCTTGTTATCTTTATCTCTCAACAATTGGAGTTTTTTCTTTTGACCTGCAGTCAAATCTAAAAGTTTGATTCTTTTAACATTTCTCAAACTTTTGGCCTGGTCAAGTTTTCTTTTTTTTCTGGAAATAGTTTCCATTGCCGACCAGCAAGCTTTGCACATTTTTTTGGGTGCTCCAGGTTCGTTTTGACTCAAAACATAAGTGCACTTATTGTATCTAAGGAAACCTTCTCTGTCTCTATGTGTAACTGAATTCTTATAGCATATATTTTCCCCAGGATTGCAACAGCCTTGGTATAGTTCCCATTTATTTACAATGTTTAATATTTCTTCTATACTATCTACAGATGATAAGCTACTTTCAATTCCAATTTCTTTTAAATTAATGGGTTTTCCAAAAATGGCTAACCATAATTTCATATTTACCTTGACAACTATTTGTTTTGAAGATACTGGTTGAATATCACCTTTCACTAACTTAGCTGTATACTGTGTGAATTGAACCATTTTATAATTTCCAACTGTTATGTTGTGCCTTGCCCAAGAAATAGGAAATTGACCACTTTCTGTGTCATTGAATATGATTTGAAAAAGATTATTTTCAGGAGGATTACAATGTGTGAAAACGGGAATATCATCTGGAATGTCCCTGGTCTCCCTTATTTCATTACCGTCTATTATTTCATTGCCCTCAATAATTGCATTACTCTCTATAATGTCACTACCCTCTATAATTTCGTTACGATTTTCGCTTTCTCTGATTAGTCAACAAATATTTTGGGCAGTTTGGAAATTTTTGAGGAAGAGCTCCTTTTCTTAACCTTGGTATTTTAAATTTAATCTGCAAGTTATACGTTCTATAATCAAAACAATGTAAATTTATATGAATAGTGAAATAAATGTTTAATTTTTAATTTCGTGCAAGTAAATGCAGTAAAAAAACCGAGGGGCTATTCAGTCCCAAGAATCATGTAACCCCACCTCTTGAAATCGATTTCGAATCGCATGAAATTATATGAAATCATTGAAATCATTTTTTAGAAAGCCCGAAGTAAAATCATCCAACGTAGTGTACGAAATCAACTCCGTAATCAATGAAGTGAAATGAAATCATATGAAATCAATGAAATCAGTTGCGTAACGATTCGGAATCGATTTTATTTGATTTCAGAATCACTTGAAATCATTCAAATGTTTTGAAATCATTGCATTCTTGACCTATCAAAAATTAAATTCAGTTCTCCATTCAGCACTCGAATCAGTGCATGAAATCATTGGAAATCAATTTGAAATCTGAAATCACTGGTACCCACCAGCACAGAGTGAATAGCCCCTTGAAATAAACCGTCTGCTATATTTAGCATTTTTATTTAAATATAAAGGAGATTTTGTATAAAATGCTTAATATTATTGCAAACTTCATGTATACAATCAAGAGACTATAAAATGTTAAACTATATAAACAAACTTACCGTACTCATGAAGTTTCCATCAGGTCCTCTAACCTCTGAACCACTCATAATGTCAGATTGCAAAAAATGACTTTCACACACTGCGTTGTTATCGTTTAAGACAATTTCATCCCTTAAAATGGCCTTTTGCCACAGCTTAATTGTTGCTGGATTTTTGGTACAGAGAACATGTGGAATTTCTCTTCATTGTTGTCATAACCTGACTTGCAACGAGGAGCTACACATTTACGTCCCATTCTTACCGCACTTATAATAACAAAAAGACAACTTTTAAAAAAATTAAAAGATTTACTAGGCTAAATTTTTTTCGAAACTTTTTTGTGAATTTCTCGCAAACTAATTGTTTTCTCTATTATTTTTGTAAACTGTGCAATGTTTATCAACAGAAAAGTCAGACCTACTTTTTTTGGGGCCATCTGTTGGATTAGTTTTACCGCCATTTCCCGTCCGGATCATAAGAAAACAGAAAAGTGGGGGCGATGCATGGGGCTGGTCTGAACATACTTTGATCCCGTTAGGAGTACACACCAGATGGCGCAGTGATTGCGCTCCCCGCACCTCACTCCGCTAGTCAATGTTCTAAATTTTCAAAATGGCCAACAGTAACCACGGTAACTCAATAATTATTCTGACCATTATTTATGTATTTCTATTGGTTTTTATATTGTTTTCTGCAATTGATTTAGTTTTTTAAGTCGATTATCTGAAAAGTATCTGGGTATTATTGCGATTATCTGAACGGTCATCTATTATCTTAACTTGGGTATATGAGCATACGCTAGCTGGCTCGAACGTCAACTTTGTTGCGACACATCTAAATCATTGAGTGATCACCGCCTGGCTTCGACTTGGCATGAGTCTCCATCTTCAGACTTGTGAATTTTGTAAGTTCTGTGTGCTTTACTCGTAATTATAGATGATTTCGTGGAAACTAAATTACCCGAATATAATCTCGTTAAATTTATATCACAGTTTCATGGTAAGTATTAATTATTATGTCTCAAAGACATCTTTTATTGAATGCAATTATGCAATAATAATGCAATAATGCAATTATTATTTATATGCAATTATAAACGAACTCTTCACATTATTATTGTCCTTTTATTTTATAGTGAATGAGGTTAGTGAAGAAGCTTTTGAATACCTAACTTCGAAATTTGTAGAAGATTTATTCTTGAATTAGGCTAGTATATAGCTATTTTTACACATCAGTGGCAAAAATCCAAATCCACCTTTGTTGATAAAGAAAATGAGACACTCGCTCTTAAACCTTCTGAAACGTTACCAAATGTAAGAATATTTCTGTACCTTCTGCTGTCAATTAATATTAGTCAATATAAATATTAAAAATTTTTAGGCCTCACGGGCTTTTCCCTTAGTTATCTTTAAATACATTGTATTCCCCTGATCGAATGCATTAAAAGTCAAGCAGGTACTGCACTTCAATTAGCGGAATCTTTAAGTGACAAAATATGTTGTATTTGAGAGAAAAATAGGTTAAACGTATTGTTGTATTTGAGAGAAAAATAGGTTAAACGTATTTTTTTATTTAAGAGAAAATATGTTTAATAAAAATATCACCGGAAGTCTCCAGTAAATTCAGCTCGACCAATCCGTATTAAGCACATGGTTTGTCGCATCCTTCCCTAGAGGATCCTTCTCTTATAGATCCTTAGGGCGAAAATTATAAGATTTCAATCCCTTTTAAAGCCGATCGAAGCTGTCAGACGTAACCTCGAATAATTAAAAACACAATTTTTGTTTGAAGCATTAGAGCGCGCTCTAAAAGCATGAAATTTGCCAAATCTAGTAGGATTGTATGTAAGAATACATTTCTTTATCGTCAAATGTTCCCTTTGTTCAAATATTATCAATTGAAAAAGTATACGATCATGATCAAAAATTGAAAAAATTATTTTTCACCAGAACTTTCTGTGTGGAAATTGATCCTGACATCGTAACATGACCGACGCTATGTTTTAAAAATCCTTTTGCCTGATTATTATTCGAAAAAAAGTATATAAATGTAGCAAAATTTGCTATATTAAAAGGAATTAAAATTGGTCTAATTCTTGGTTGCTTTCTGGTATTCAGCAAAATATTCTCAGCGCTAGGTACAGAAAGGGAGTCAATTTGAGAGCTAACTTCAACTTCCGTGGATATTTAAAACGGGAGGGCAAAAACGGAATCCAGAGGTATTCAATATTTCTCACGTTACCACTGAATGAATGAAATTTTTCAATACTTTTGACTTCAAGCCATTTTACCGGGGTACCTTTTTACGGAGGCCTGATTTGAAATAATCGTGGAAATAATATTTTTCATAGGATTTATTTCTAGTCACTTTGTTGGTTTATGGCAAATTTGAATGATTGATAAGCTATATGCGAACTCGAAGTGTCCAATAAATTCAAAGAATACTTCAAAACAGGCCTTCGCGAAAAGGTACCCTTTTTTGTATAAATACATCATCGTGACAATTCAGCTTGCCAGCGGGATGAATATGATTATATGAATAGTAAAAAAATATAAGATCATATAATAGTAAGGATAACTACTTTAAGTAGTAATATCAACTAATTTATTTGCAAAATAATTAATTTAATAGTAAGACTTACTGATTAAAGTAGTAACGCTTACTATTTAAAGTAGTAAACACACCTACCTGAAAGTAGTACCTACCATCGAAAGTTGTAGCGAGAACAAATAAAGTAGTAAGGACAGCTACTACAAATCTTGCGAATAAAAGTAGTAGCCTGAACCACTTTAATAGCAGCGGCATATATTACAAACTAAAATAGTTGGGCCTACTACCTTGTAAGTTGTCCCAACCAACTAGTTTTTTAAGTGTTGTAAAGTATACGTTTTTCATAAAATTTGGAATTCCTCAGTTTTTTTTTTAAATTATAAACTTAAATTATGAGACTTCATTTGTCGTGAATCTTTTTTTATAAATTTCTTGTACCAACTACTGCACAATTTCGATTTCTAAATTCCTGGCTGTTTCCACGGCGATTAAAAAATTCCATACATTAGGCCAAAATTATTGGAGAGTTATGGAAAGAGAAGAATAAGGTTAAAGAATATTTAATATAATACAGTCAAACTAACTATACTCTGATTTGGCAGGACTTTCAAATTAGAGTTTATTTCTAATTTTTAAATCCTATTCAAATTGCAATGGACTACAAATTAAAAATCGTTATCTTGTCTTTCGGCAATGCTTGTAAGTTGATGGCAGTGATCGCAGATCTGAAACGAGACGTGGTCCAATGCTATCACAGGTCTATGCCCGTGTGAATATTGTAGGAGACGATAGAAATGACTGGGTTGCGTACGCAACCCATTTCTCCTCTTGTGAATTTGAAAACTCGAAGGTGCACGATTGCTGGTCGGAAAACTTCGGCGGTTCTATTTATAACTCGATCTGCTTTTAAATAAAATCAAGAAATTCGTATTTGAATGTTTCCAGGTTTCGATGCTTCAATTTGTAGATTATGTTTTTGCAGGTGTAGAATATTATATTAATAGGGTAGAGTGGGGTTAATAGTGCCGTGGGGAAAAATTTCCACACATTATAATATGTGGATTTTTAATGACTTATATAAGTTTTAATGGAAGAACCAAGGAAATACCTCATTTAGTTTAGACTCAGTGTTATGAAAAGTCAACTTTAACACTTTTGACCGTGCCCAACAAATTATTATTTTTTTCTTTTTTTACCGAATGTGCCACTTTTCCCCACGGCACATTTAACCACACTCTACCCTATTATTATATATATCATTAATGTTAATATTATAATTATATTTAATTATATTATGAAAGTCTTTTTTCTCTATTTTGATCTACATTTCAAAGAAATTCAAGAAATTGGCAATTCTCGGTAATAAGCGTAGAATAGAGAAAAATTAATATTTTCAGATTTCAGCGCAAAAGTGAATATTATTCTATTATTTTGAATGCGCGATTTTTCCATCTGTCTAAAATGCAACAATAAGAATAAGATATCTCCTGAACTTACAGTCTGTCAAGTTAAAGCGTGGGTGGCTTTACTCACAGTCGGTAAGGTGTATCGACATGATTTTGGTGTCAAAATATTAAGAAGAGCTCCCTCT
>NC_046662.1:110478985-110496483 GCF_010883055.1 Belonocnema kinseyi | reverse complement strand
CTCGACACCTTGACAAATGTAATTCCATGTAGAAACATGCGTTTAAATAAAATATTTTACCAAAAAAGTTACCCACGCTTTAACTTGACAGACTGTATTTACTTCTATTTCCATAGCGACCGCCACACAGTTTTCTATTCTCTCAAAGAGAACGTGTTTTCAATATATTTAATTCCTTCTAATTTTACCGCTAAAGCACCTCACAGAGATATTTTTATTCCTCAGAAGTTGGCACATTTTGATTTTATTTAATTCCTTCTATTTAGTTAACAAAATAGGTGTAATAAGTTGTTTCAATTCCTTCATGCGGAATGTAAATTCTGAAATTTTAATTCCCACCAATCTAACTCTGCCTCTCTAGAGTTAAAATTATTTAAATTCACACATTTGCATAGATTTCTTTGTTGCATTTTTTAAGACGTTTGAATAAATGATTAAAATATAAAAAAAATATATATAAATTTGAATATTTTTCGAATTTATAAGTTATAAAAAGATTTAATAATGAAAAACAATTTAAATAAATGCTTTCATTAAATTTTACTAATAAGTCGATTGAGTGGAATAGGATTTTCACTTTTTCTGTTCCCGTTACCATTTTTTGTTTAATTTGAAGGTTCATCTCTTTCGTTGAAAATTTAACTATTCTGATGAAAATATGTTTTATGTGTTGTTGAAAATAAATGTTTGAAGCTTATAATTAATTTATACAATTTTTAGTTAAAATTTACCTTTTTCAGTTAAAAATGTAACTATTTGGTTCAAAATGTATCTTTTTTCGTTAAAAGTTCAATTTTTTGGTTAAAAAATCATGTATTTTGTTAAAAATTCGTCTTTCTTTGTATAAATTAAATCTTTTATAGAAAATTTATACTTTTTGGTTGAAAATTAAATTTTTCGGTTGAAATATCAACTTTAAATATTTTTTGGTTGCAAAGTCTACTATTTTGTTGTAAATGCAACTATATTGTTAGAAACTATAATCATAATTTTTGGGTGGAAAAATTAGATTAATCACTTAAATTTGAACTACTTAATAATAAAATTAATTTTTCTTATTAAGGATTCATAATTATAATTTAAAATTCAACTATTTCCCTTTAAATTAACGTTTTTGTTAAAATTTTTACTGTTTTGTAAAAAATGCATCTTTTGGGCGTTAAAAGTCAACAATTTAATAGAAAGTTAAACTATTTGGTCGACTATTAAAATTTTGGTTGAAGTATCATATTTTTGGGTTAAAAATTCAGCTTTTTTGTATATAATACTCATTTTTACTTCAAAATTAAATAATTTCTTTGAAAATTCATGTATTTTGTTTAAATTTGTTTTTTCTTAGATCAATAATTTTCTCGGTCGAAAATTCTTCTTATTGGTTGAGAATTTAACAGCTTTGTTAAAAATTCATTCTTTCCACTAGAAATTATTTTTGTTCGTCTGAAAATGTAACTATTCTAGGATTGATAAAAAATTTATCGTATATTGGTTAAGTTGGAAAATCGTTTTTTTTTTTTATAGAACATTAATCTTCTTGGTCGAAAATTCACCTTTTCCCTTGAAAATTTAACAACTTTGTTGAAAATTCCTTTTTTTTTCTTGTTCAAATGAATTTTTTATCACAGTTCTACAAAAAGTTGATTTTTTTTAAGCCAAAAATATGAGATTTCAATCAAAGAGTTTAATTTTCAACCCAATAGTTACATTTTCAACAATAATTATAAAACCTTGTTAAAAAAACGTATTTTTTACAAACTAGTTCCTCTCTTAGTGAAATAATCGACTTTTAAACCCAAGAAGATGTACAGTTGATATTATATTAGCTATTCGTTTCTAAGTGGAACCTAATCGGGTTTGAATTCGGTTTCTGTGCGGTTTTGTGTTTGGTAATTTTCAACATTCTAATTTGGCTTATTAGGATCCGATGTGGTTCGTATTCCGTACTTCTCTAGTAAAAATGCCTATTAAAAGCCAAATAGAACCTCATAGGAAGTGGTTTCTATCAGGTCCTATTACTTTCTAAAATGGGTTTTGTTCCTTGTTCTATATGGTATTCTATTGGATAATTGTGAACTTTTTAATTGGATCTTATTAGGATCTAATGTGTCTATATTCGGCACTCGTACCGTATTAGCTATTGGTTTCTAGGTGGAACCTAATAGGATTTGAATTCGGTTTTTGTGAAGTTTCGTATTTGGTAATTTTGAACTTGCTAATTGGATCTTATTAGGATCTGCTGTGGTTTGTATTCGCTACGCCCTATTAAAAACCCCTCTGAGAAGCCAAATAGAATCCGATAGGGTAATTTTGATTATTCTAATTAGATTTTATTAGGATCTGATGTGGTTGTATTTTGTTTATTAACGGTACTCGTACCATTCAGCTATTGGTTTCTAAGTGCAACCTAATCGGTTTCTGTGCGGTTTCGTATTTGGTGCTTGTGATTTTTCTTATAAATTCTTATTAGGATCTGATGTGTTTTGTATTCGGTAATCGTACCGTTCACCTATTGGTTTCTAAATGTAACCTAATCGGATTTAAATTTGTTTTTTTTTTGTGATTTCGTATTCGGTATTTTAAAACTCTATAAGTGGAACTTAATCATATTTGAAGCCGCTTTTCGTGTGGTTTTGTATTCGGTAAACGACCCGTATTTCCTTCGTGGGTTGTTCTTAAGCACAAAGGTACAATAATGTGTACAACATTTTCCAAAGAAACTAAAGATATATTTTAAATTACTTAATAATTAAAATTGTACAGTCTTAGATAATGAAGCTAATATGTCCAAAATATATATTGCTTCTTAAAATTCATTTCGAAATTTCTGTAAGGTATTTTACAAAAAAACTTTTTTATATATTTCATCATGAATATTTTTTTTTAGAATATTTGCCGAACTTTCATTTCAGATTTTTTGCATCATGCTCAATTCATTTGATTTAAATTGCTAATTTACAAAACATTGAAAATGTAATTAAGTGTTTGAATAATTTCTTTGATAATTGATTGAATTGATTTATTCTTTAATTTAATTAAATGGTACCACATTATTCAATACAAATTTCAATCGGATTTTTTAACTTCAATTCAAAATAAAAAGAGTGTCTAGGTTCACTAAACTTCACCAATAGTTTTTTTTCTATGCGATTTTATAAAAATATATTTTATTCTCTTCAATAAAAAATGTTCTCTATACAAAAAATTATTTCAAGAATTTTCGATACCTTGAATTTCTGGATTTTCATTTCTTAGATTGAATGCGAAAAAATTGTAAACTATTCCACATTTCGGACACTTTGTAAAATGTATCGAGAATCTGTTGCTTCTGCAAAGTTTTATTGGGGTTGGTTGAGAATTGCGCCAAAAATATAATAAAGGTATAAAATACATGATTATTTCAGATAAGGATACAAAATGTGATTCTTAAAATAAAAATGATTTAAAAATGACAAAAAAATTCCAAAATTACATGAGTTCCAAATGTTTAAACTGTATAAATTTCTCTAAGACCTCAGAGTTTAAAGCGTTTTAAATTAAATGTAAATTAAATTCGTTTAAAATTAAAAATCAAAATAATAATAGTTTTTATCCGAAATATAATATGTTATTCTAAATCAAACTAAAGTATTCCCATATAACGGAACAGCTTCAAGCAGAAAGATAATTTTATTAGATGTGAAACTGAGTTATGCAAATAAACTGTTACACTAATAACAAAAATTGAGAGACAAAAACAACGAGAAAAGCGAGAGGAAACATAGGAGCTTCTAAGCGAAAAGAATTACTTGATGAATTTAATGATTATCTATTATTATTAAGAACGTATAAAAATGAACTTACCTCTTACAGCATTTAATTTTTTTATATCTGAAGAAGGCCTCTTCACGCTGTTTTTGTATGCGTTACTGCATTCTCCCGCGACACTTCATTGATTTAAGGTTTCTACAGAAAAAATTTTTACTACTATATTTTTAATAAACATTTCTGAACGTTTAGATTTTCTAAATTTTACAGAATCGTAATCACGTTTTAATAACCAAATTCCGCCTCCAGCATGAGTCTGTAACAAAGCAACGTTAAGAACATTAATGTCGTTCTTGAAATAGGTGCACACAGAATGTACTGCTTTGTTATATTTACCTTCTGATTTGCAACGTCTACGTGGCCAACCGCTAGAAGTTCGCCACTATTAATTTTGTCTGAGAGGTTTTGTTTCGCCTCTTTATTTACGTTTCACAACGATTCTACAAAAAGTGCATATACAAATATTAAAATACTTTAAACGAGCCTTTCTAATTAATTTTAATTTAAAAAATCTAACATCTCTTAATTCTACTTCTAATTCGAGAATATGTCGTTTTAATATTTTATTTTCTTCTTCTGGTTTTAAATTATCAGACATTAATGGTAAATAACGTTTGTCGTTCTCCGCCTACAAAAGCGTTCAAATTAGGATTAGAATTGCAATTAGAGTACATGCACACACAAATTTCTAAATTGACAATTTGGTTACATAAATATTATGTCAAAGAAGACATCGCTTTAACGTATAAAACAACGTCAAGTGCCTCACCTCTTTCTGCTCACGGAGCCTGAAAGCTTCCATAAACCACTCTGCTTTGATACTTTTTAAATTCTCCTTTCCCTTATGTCCTAATCCCTTGGAATTCTTTTCCTTCATGCTTCCCTCCTCTGCTAAATTTTGTTTTCAATTCTGTCCCATTTCCTTTGATTCCTTAACCTACCTGCTTCCCTCCTCTGTCTGTCTCATTTCCTTTGATTCCTTTTCCTTCTTGCCTTCCTCCTCTACTAAATTCCGTTTTCCCTTCTGCCCTATTTCCTTTGATTCCTTTTCCTTCCTTTCCTCCTTTGCCTTTTCCTCCGTGCTTCCCTTCGCTGCCTTTTTCACCGATTCACAGAGCCTGCGAGCTTCCATGAAACACTCTACTTCAATACTTTTAAAAATTCTGTTTTCCCTTCTGTCCCATTTTCTTTAATTCCTTTTCCTTTCTGCTTAATTTCTCTGCTAAGTTCTGTTTGCCATTCTGCCGCACTTCCTTTGCCTTCCTGCTTTCCTCCTATGCTAAATTCTGTCTTTCTTTCTGTTCCATTTTCGTAGATTCCTTTTTCTTCCTGCTTCCCTATTCTGCCTTTTCCTTAAATTCATTTTCCTGTCTATTTATTTTCTCTGTTTTCTCATTTGATTTCTTTTCTGGATTATTTTTCTGTACTCTAGGTGGTGCTTCTTTTGGCTTCAGAAAATCACATTTGTTTCTAAGTTTTAAACTGTGTACCGATGGAACCTCTACCTCATTCTTAATGATGCTTAGTTTTTTTGCGTAAAGAGAATTTTTTTCTGTGGTTCCTCCGGTGAATGTGGGACGCACTTCTATAAAATAATGATTATTACTCACAGTTTATTGATAAGATTGTACTGGCGTAAATATTTTCTCCCGGCTTAAATTTATCGAGTTAAGTTTCGTTAAATTTAAGATAAGTCCATTTAAGCTGACTTTATAACTTATGTTTAACTCAACCTAATTTAAAAAAAAAAAACTTAAATAGACTATAATTGTTTATAATTCTTTGGATTTTACCGTGAATTTTTTAGAATTTCAAAGAATTTAGATCAAAATTAGAATCGTCTGGACTTCTCTAGAATTCACCATGAATTCATAGAAATTCTATAGTACTCTACGGAATTCCCAATGAAGTAGTTGGAATAAAATGAAACTTGTCATGAATTCTCAAGAATTATTCGAAATTATTAGGGGAATCCTTGGAATTATATGGGACTCGTCGGAATGGTTTGAAATCATAATTGACTCTTAGGAATTTACCATGAAATCTGTGAAATTCTTTGTAATTCACCACATTTCATTGAACTTCTTTAGAAATCTATGGAAGTCTTGAGTGTTCAACTTGAATTTTTTGGAATTCCTTATAAATTCTTTGAAATTTGGCACTGCGTAGTGAAACTTGCTCTTTTTTTATTAATTATTTCCATTATATCCTCTGGAAAATCTACAAATATATTATTCACAGCTAATCTTTTTTTTCATTTTGAAATGTTTAAATCCAAAAATTAAAATATATTTTTATTCCTGCAAACTCATTTATTTCCAACTATAAGAAAAATGTTTCAATATCAAGGAAAATTTATTGGTCTTGATAAGTGACGTAGATCGAATTTTTGGCTTAAAACAATTATTTCTTTCATAGGTTGGAAAAATCATGCAAAAGTGGAGGCGGAAAACTACCCCTGTAATTAGTCTTAAAAATAATTGAAGTCACACCACTGATTTTTGCTCATATTTTGTGTACTTGAATTTTTTCTAGATGAGAGATTCCTCAATGTAACTTTCCAGGGGTTTGTATGACCTTGGCACTTTCAATCATACTATTTTAAAGTATCTCATATCGAAAATGAAAATTTTCATTTTCGATATGTTCCAAATTGAATATCGTTCAAAGCTTAATCATATACCAACTTAAAAGAATTTAAAAAACAGAAAATTGAGGCTTGCCTCAATAATGAAACAATGCCTAATTAAATAATTCATATTTTATTAATCTCAAAATATCAAAGCTTTCTCTTCCTTGACGAATTTACCCTTTTTTTAATTACCTTTAAAAACGTAGAAAAGACCGGATTTTTTTTTCATGAAATTATAACAAAATATCAAATTAAGATTCCTATCAAGTAAGTATAAATTGTGTACGCAAGAAAAATTTCTTAATAAATTTAAAATACTTGCACAAAATGAAAAATTGTCACTATAATTTTGTATAGTTTATTTAAAATACAGTTGTTATATTTGTGTATGCCTTATAATTAATGGGCTTAACAAGTAATTTTATTTTTGCAAAGATGGTTCACAGATCCAAAGAATTTCATGCTATAAATAAGATAATTCAAGTTACCATATATTGTTTATTATTTGATGTATTTTTTCTATTCCCAATAAAAGAAATTTTTCGAAATTTAATGCGACTTATGTTACTTATAATAGTCCAAAATGCTGATCGCTATGAATTTATTAAAGAAAGAAGTTTAAATTTTAACCAAGAAGTTGTGTTTTAAAACAAAATAGATGACTTCTAAACGACTGGATGAATTTTTAACCAAGAAAAATTTTTCAATCATGAAATGAAAAGAATGTCGACAAATTTATTAAATTTTAGATTAAAATAGTTCAATTTTTAACCGAAAAGGAAGACTTTTGTACAAGCTAATAACATTTTCAAATAGAAATAAACAAATTTTCAACAAAATAGTTAATTTTTCAACAAAAATGATGAATCTTATACCAAACAAATTGAATTTTAACAAATTGTATGAAAAACATTTTTTTAATTATATAAAAAAATTGTATACATACATTGTATTTAATTTTTGAAAACAAAAATTTTGTTTGAAACATTTATTTAAAAGTATTTCCTGATAATATTTTTCTTAACAAAATTAATTAAGTCATTAAAACCTCCCCATCGCATACATTCTCTCCCCTACCTCTCCACCTTTCCCCTCCACACATTGTCAACAAAATTATTTTTACCCGAATAATGAGGTTTTCTACCAAAATAGCTGCATTTTGAACCGAACAAAATAAATCTTACAAATTTAGTTTAACTTTCAACCAATTAGCTACATTTTTAAGCAAAGTAGACTTCTTATTCAAGAAAGAAAACAAAGTTATGAATTTGTAAGCCAACAATATTAATTTTCAAACAAAAAATGTATTTTTCGATCGAATAGTTACATATTTAACCAAGACTGATTTTTCAGTTAAGAAAGAGAAAAAGTAAAATAAATTGTTGAACATTCAAACCAGCAAGACGAATTTTCTACAAAACAACTTATTTGTCGACAAAAACATAATTTTTATCTAAATAGTTTAGTTTTCTACCAAAATAGTTGAATTTTGAACCGAGAATAAAGACTTCTTTACAAAGTAATAAAATGTTCAACCAGGAAAAAAACGAATTTTGAATAAGATAGTTGAATTTTTAAATAAAGTGTGACGGTTTAACCAAAAAATTAATTTTTAACAAAGGATTTTAACTTTCAACCAAACAGTTGAGTTTTAAAATAAAATAGGTAACTTTTAAACGACTAGTTGAATCGTCAACTCTTACCTGCAGAAAAGGCGATTTGTGCCTCACAGTAATTGCTGTCATTGCCACATTGACTCTGGAAAATGCGATTTTTTATTTTCGCTTCTTCGTAGTTGAGCACTCTGTCTACGTGAACACATTCTTTTCGATTGTGCTATTTTTCTTTATTCAAGCACGAGTATAAATACTATACGCAAACCCACGTCATTTCCCACAAAACTTTTATTGACTTTTAAAATTAAAACACACACGCAGAGTGTCGAAAAGGACAAAAAGCGTACGTGACCGCATGCCACGAAGGATTAATAAGGAGACCAAACTCCGTTCCCCCTCTTGGCAATAGAAACATTACCGTAAGTGATACGCACATTGCACGAAGATCTCAGATTTGAGTGCGCAGGTGCGCAGTTGTCCTCTTCCTATACATGGAAAAGTGTGCGAGTGAGAAAGTTTGTCAAATTGACGTAAGTTGAGAGGTTCTGTTTGTTTTGATGCAAGTGTCAGAAATGTGTTCTAAGCCATGAGATGTCAAGTTCCGGGTTGTGGACGAAGTTACACGCTGAAGAAGGCAAATACACTTCGTGTTTTTAAAGCCTTCACTGTAAGTACAATAAACGTCTTATATATTTTATTGTTTTACCTAACTGTCATTTAATTTTCATATAAATGATTTAGAAATTTAACCTTTATTTTTTGATCTTATTTTTCTATATAAAGGAGACGCAGTTGCAAATGTGGCAAGAAATTATAATACGTTACGGTGTAAATGATTTTACTGAAAATCACGCAATTTGCGCTCTCCATTTTAAACGAGTACCGAAAATACTGTTTATATATTTATTTTGTGTATCTTTCGTATGATGATCAACAAAAGAACACAACCTCTAACTTACGTCAATTTGACAAACTTTCTAACTCGCACACTTTTCCATGTATAGGAAGAGGACAACTGCGCACCTGCGCATTCAAATTTAAGATCTTCCTGTAATGTGCGTTTCACTTACGGTAATGTTTCTATTGCCAGTTTCAGATGGCTTCCCACTGGCAGTTGGGTCTGCTTATTATTCCTTCGTGCCGCATGCAGAGCAAAATCTGATGCTGCTTTGTTTTACCGGTGTGAAAGCATGGCCCGGCACGTCGTAATATTCTGCGACCTAATTGGTGCACTTTTTCCCGCGCCGTTCGCGTACGAAAAGTAGTACTAGAAAATTAAGTATCATCGGTATAATGCGATATAGCATTAATGATATGAAGTATACATTCACAAATCCAAAAATACCCGAAGGTGTATTCATGTAAGAGTTTTAAGTGTTAGGACTCTGAAATTAAATACGGATCAAATAATTGCAATTTATAAACTTGAAACAATTTCAGAGAGCGAAATGAACGTTGAGCTTGCGCCGAAGCGCGTAAGACTATCAGTTGTGTTGCCATTACCGGACTATTTTTGTCACTAAAAGCCACTAATTTACTTATAATATAAAATTTAAGTGACAACAATTTATGGATGAAGTGAACTTTAGCGATACATCTGTGATTAGTTAAAACAGTTATCTTTATAGTGAGTATATTTTTATTTTATGTTTGTATAATCAGCATGCGAAAAATTTTATTTATCATAATATAGAAGTTGGATTACATTTTTGTCCGAGTAAGTCAATCTCTAAATGTAGGATGATATTCCTGACAGTGCATCAAGTTCACAATATATTAAATTTTCAGTTATGAGTGAATCATCAAAAAAACCGTGAAAGCCACGACGCTATTTTCCTGATGGCAGGAAAATCGTCCATCCGCCAATATTACGTCGACGACAAAAACAAATAGACGCTGCTGTGAATGTTGGTAAGTTAAAATATTGTAAGTTTGCTCTTCGACTGACACTCATGTAACTTGTTAGAATAAAGTCGCTTTTCAGAAACTTGTGAGACAATAATAATTCACAATATTAATTACTGAAGTTACTTAGTGAAACGAAATTAAATTACGTCTGAAATGTTTCCCAGTAGGAACAAAATTTGGCGACGTCTTTACGACATCGTAACGACATCTTTACTACAACTTTACGATATCATATGTCAATGTCGTTAAGGTGTCTTTACGATATCGTAAACACGTTGTATGATCTGACGATGTCTTTGCGATATGGCAAAGACACAGAAACGACACGGACATAGGATGTCGTAAAAATGTCGCAAAGATGTCGTAAAGACGTCGCCAAATTTTGTGCCCACTCAGTTGAAACTAAAAAAAAATCCGTAGACCATTGTCGATACATTCATTTTATTGTAAACAATCACTATGCATTTCTGGATGTGCATAATTAGATTCGCTTAAAAGACAGTACTTGCAAGGTTAGTGGAATTAAATTACGCTTACAATTTTCTCAATGAAAACATATTGTTAATACTTTAAAAACTGAACAAATAAAAAATAATTCTAAAAACAACTAAAAATATATTTAAAAAACCATTTGAATGGATAACGGAACAACATTTAAAGTAGTTACAAAATTAAAAGATTGAAAAACTACCGGTTCGAGGCATTATTAAAACTAAAATTATGTTCTATGAAATTAAAAAATAACTAAAAGATTAAAAAAAAACTACTGGTATTTGTGTTTTTTATGCAACATTTGAAATATAGAACATGAAAAAATACCTAAACAATGATTTAAAAATTAATTACTTGGATTTGCTTTTTTCGAAGAGCTGGAAGTAAAGAGTTGCTTGCTTAACAGGTTCCATTAGGTATTTTAGTGGTTCTTCGGAATAAAATTACCTGGATTAAAATTCGTAGTGATGTTTTAAGCGATTCTATTAGGTACCTATTAGGTTCTGCCTACTTCAATTGCTAAAAGCAGGAAACTGCTTCCCTAAGAGGGCCTTTTAGGTATTTGAAGTGCTGAAGTATAAAATTGCTTTCGTAACAGATCCTATTAGGTATTTAATTGCCTCTTTGAAATCAAATTTCTTAATTTAAAATTCAAAGTGGTGTGTGTTTAAGCGTATCTACTATCTTGACGCTATATTTTACTTTTTGGCTGTTTTCCAATATTTTATGGAAAAATGATTTCCAACACTGCACTGAAAGATATTACACTTTGCTGTGCTAGAGTGTTTTTGCGTATTTTCTGCTCCGAACGACTATCAAAACGAACGGAACGACGATCAATTAGGATGCTAAGACTCCTCTTCGTGGCAGCGACTGGCCACTAAAGTGACGTGCGTGAATTTAAAATTCTAGAGTGAAGTACTGTATTTCATTTTAAAATAGATAAGAGATAAAAAGTAATTTAAATAGATAAATAATCAGTAGAAAGTATTTCAAATATCTACCAAATTAAAATTTTTTTAAGGGACCCGGTTTTATGCATTATTGCATTTTTTTAAATTATTTAAACAAACAAAAAATATGTTTTCATTCCCATATCTGGTGCAGCTAAGTATAATATCATTAAGTGTAGTCATGACAATCATTTGTCCTTGGAATATTGAAAAACTGTCAAAAAGTAAAATATCACGTCACCTTAAAAAAAATTAAGTTTCAGTGATAATGATGGGCAGTGACTGTATAGCAGGGAAATTAAAAATCGAACGGCTCAAACGTTGTGATGCAAAGGGAAAAAAAGGTGAGCAGATTCTTTAGAATTCAGAGTGAAATATGGTTTTTGAACGAACCTTCTCATTTACATTCTCTTTTCAGAATTTTGAAAAAAACTGGTTACAAAAGATTCTTACGAATTTTAATTCAATTAGTTTAATTCTGACTTTTCAACAGATGCTGTGGCAATGTTATCATCATGTTGCCATCCATCCTTTTGCCTAATAAATCCTGTTAGAAAATCCATTTTTTACTTTGCAAAAAGTGCATTTAAAAAATCCTCATTGATTTCAATTAGATGCATTTACAAAAATTTAGCACAAATAATGTCGTTTTGAATGCACATTAGTGCGTAACAGAGCCTTTTACAACAATTGCATAAAGTTTTCAAAAGTCTTCATTCATTATTATGATTCATATTCAAATACTTGATAACTCAAAATATTTCTTTCCCGAATTATCACGACTAATGTCAGATTCATTAAATGAACCTATGGATGTAGAACACGATGAACGGTTTAATATTTCTGTAGAGCAGCACATTCATATTAGAGTTCAGGGGCCGGGCTCTAGTGTCATTAATGATATTCCTATACAATCGCGTTCAACGGGAGAACAGAGTCCACAACCGCGATTTTTTGCCACTTACTCTTCTTCTTCGGCTTCTTCAATTACCAGTCGTACAATTAAATTTTTCTTATATTTATATATTATAATTGAAATCATCTGAACTTTTATTTAAATATCTTTTTACAGGCAAGTTTTTCAAGTGTGCTACGATGAAACTTCTGCCGCCATATTCAAAATGGCCCTCACTGGAAAAAAGAACAACGGTTCTTGAAAAACTCCCCAGTAGAATGTTGAATTCTCTCGAATTGTCTGATTCTTCAGATGTTTATAATTCTTCAGATGCTTCTGATTCTTCAGACAATGAAATGGGTAAACTTCAGGTGCCTCGAACGCAACCTGAATCAGCCCCTTCAAGTTCATCAGCATCGAAGAATTTGCCCAATTTCAATTGTTTACATACTTCTAATTCATCAGGCGATGAAATTGCTAAACTTCAGATGCCTCAAACGCAAACTGAATCAGATCCTTCAGGTTCATCAACATCAAAGAATTCGGACAATACCTCAGTCACCGATACATATTGCTTCAACGTAAACTCATGAAAAGATTATATATTAAGTGGCGGAGATACTTTGATATTTAAAGAGTCCGGTTAAAAAATTTGGGAAATTATCATTATAATTCTTGGGATTTCCACGCGATTTAGTTTCAGTTATGAGGGGTGTCGGGCTTTAATTGAGGCAACTAAACTTTTTGGTGGACCGGAGTTTTCGTCTTGGGATATCAGTGATTATTATTTGTCGAAAATATTTGATCCGCCTGAGGATGCAATAAAATATCATTTTAATTGCGAAGTATGCTGTTAGGAATTGGAAAAGCCCATTGTAAAAAAGAAATTTAAAAAATACAAGATAACCTGTCAAAAGTGCTTGAAGAAACATTCTCTTTCAATGAGATCGCCTAACTATTTTCTATCAATTGACATTAAGTATCAAATTGCATCGCTCCTAAAAAGGCTTTACGTTAACTATAAATGAAAAACCGGTCCGCTTTTTACTTGGGCCTCTTCTTTCTACCGTCGACAGCGTCGCTCGTCCCGTCTTACAGAACAGAGTTCCATTCAACGGTTACTATGGATGCTCATGGTGCAAATCTGTCGGTGTACATAAGTTTGGATGCATACGATTCTTAATGGAAGAAAAAGAACCGCTTCTGCGATCTCATAAGGATCATTTAAAAGATATGAAAGCTATATTACAAGTACTTAAAGAACAAAAATAAGGAAAACTTCCAGTATCACTACAAGGAGAAGAAGAAGCTACGACCGAGGAAGAAAAAGAAGAACACGACTCAGATGCAGAGATAATACCAGAAATTTTGTCAGAAGAAAGTGATGATGAAAATGTGGAAAAAGAAGAGGACTATGGATCGAAAACAAGGAATAGAAGAAAAAAGAAAGTTTCGTCAATAAATGGCGTCAAGGGATTATCTGTCCTGACAGAATTAATGGGAATGTACATGGTGTGGTCTTTTATGAAGGGTTATCTTCATGGAGACTTAATTGGTGTCGTGTTAAGCTTATGGAAAACATGGATTAATTCGAAAAGTCCGATAAGACTCACACAGCAGCAGCAGTACTAAATAAACAAACGTTTGATTAAAATGAACCCGCCCCATAAAATTCACAGATTCGTGCGACCATTGACAACAGATAAATGTAAATGGAAAGCCCCAGAATGGCATAGTTGGTTATTTTTTCACGCTATTCCGTGCCTGAGTGGAATTCTCGATGATTACGCTCTACAGCACTTCGCTTTATTTGTAAAGAGTATATTCGCGTTGCTGCAGACGAATATAGCCGAAGAAGGGTTACGGGAAACGGAAGACGATCTTCTCCAATTTGTCTGTATATTTGAAATTCTATACAGCGACAGATTTGTAACATTTAATGTCCATACTGTAAAGCATTTGGTTCAATGCGTCAAGTGTTGTGGTCCGCTTTGGTCAGGATCAACTTTTCCTTTCGAAAATGCCATTTACTTTTTGAAGTGGCGTGTGCATGGACCGATGGGTATTCATGAACAAATGTCGAAGAATACATTGCAAGCAAATATGTATCAAAGCCTTGTATCGTAATTAGTTGAATCTCCTACAATTCTCGCATATTGTAATTCACTTTTTTCAAGACAGGCAGTTTCATCTTTTTGCCGCACTGACGACGTTGTTTTAATAGGTAAAGTTTTAGTTGATACTACCTTATCTTCATATGATGATAAGACGATCCTTTGCCTTAGTAGATGCATCTTCTCGAATATGGAAATTCATACTGAAGAGTTTGATAAGCCGTATAAATCTAACAATAGTGTTTTTCGCCTTCAGAACAAATAATTTGTACAAGTTTCAAATGTAATGCTTCACGATAAAGAAGCCTATGCAGAAGGTAATTATTATATAGTTAATAATGTAATTATTCGTAAAACAATACTAGATGACGACAGTGACCTACCACCAATTGATGATGTTCATCTGAATCACATGTATGAGGTAGAAGGGTGCGCAAATAACGAATTTATCAGAATTAAAGCATTAAAAGAAAAAAGTGTTCCCATATAGTGTGGCCACAATACTTACATATCGACGTTACCAAATAAAGTTGAAATCCAATAGAGAAATGGTTAAAAACCGTGCGAATAAGAAAATATGTACATGAAAACTCACAGACTGGAAATTACTGTTTTTTTTCCTAAATCAAATTTTGTTGTACACATAGTTTATGCTTACTAAAGGCTTCCTGCAGGCAGGGAAGCAATTTCGTACTTCGAGCACTACATATGAATAAAGCATATCCCAATAGGTACTTATTGTACCCGCTTAAAACACATTACTTCGAACTTTAATTCGAATGATTCCAGTTCGGATGTCCAATAAAATATCTCGTAGAACCTTTTAGGAAGGCAATTTCATACTTGTAGCACTTGCAATGAAGCATTACCCAATATGTACCTATTAGAGCCTCTTAAAACACGTCACTTCGGATTTTAATCCGAGTAATTTGATTCCGAAGGTCTACTCAAGTACATAATAGAACCTGCTAGGGAAGCTATTTCGTACTTGTAGCATTTGAAATAAAACGGATCCTAATAGGTTCCTAATAAAGACACTTAAAACACTTCTCTTAAAATTTTATTCCAATAAAATCAATGGTTCCAACATACAACTAAAGTACTTAATAGAACTGATTAGGGAAGCAATATCGTACTCCTAGCACTTCGAATAAAGTCGATCCTAATAGGGACCTAACAGAGCCGCTCTAAATATATTTCTTCGAATTTTAATCCGAATGATTCGGTTCCAACAGGCTAATAAAATGCTAATAGGATCTGTTGGAAAAAGAAATTTCGTACTTGGAGCATTTGGAACAAAGCCGATCCTAATAGGCACCTTATAGAGCCACTTAAAAAAACCAATCTGAATAAGAATCCAATTAATGATTGTAACATCCACTAAAGTACCTAATAGAACCTTTTAGAAAAGCAAGATCGCACTCTTATTATTTGGAATAAAGCAGATCCCAGAAGGTTTGTAATAAAGCCGTTTAAAATATATTTTCGAATTTCAGTCCGATTAATTTCATTCTAAGATGCTTCTAAAATCGTAACAGAACCTGTTAAGGTAGCAATTTCGTACTTGGAGACTTAGAACCAAGAAAAACACAATAGATACCTATTAGAGCCGCTTAAAATACATCACTTTGAATTTTAATCCAAATAATTTTATTCTGTAGTTCAAATAAAATGCCTGATAAAACCTGTTGTAAAATTAATTTCGTATGTGTAGCACTTGGAATAAAGTAGATCCCAATGGGTACGTAATCCAGACCCTTCAAATACATTTCTTCCAATTTTAATCCGAAAAATTTGATTCTGAAGGTCTACTCAAGTACCTAAAAGAACCTGTTAGGAAAGAAACTTCGTACTTTTAGCACTCGAAATAAAACAGATCCCAATAGGTACCTCATAGAGCCAATTAAAACACACCACATCGAATTGGAATCCGATTCATTATTGCAACATACTACTAAACTACCTAATAGAACCGTTATGTGAGCAATTTCGTATTTGTAGCACTTGATATAAAGCAGATCCTAATAGGTACCTAATGGAGCCGCTTAAAATATATTTCTTCGACTCTTAATCCTGTTGGTTCGTTTCCAAGATCCCACTAAAATATCTAATAGAACTGTCAGGTAAGCAAA
Source organism: Belonocnema kinseyi (assembly GCF_010883055.1). Taxonomy (NCBI): domain Eukaryota; kingdom Metazoa; phylum Arthropoda; class Insecta; order Hymenoptera; family Cynipidae; genus Belonocnema; species Belonocnema kinseyi. The sequence continues at coordinate 110,479,940 of NC_046662.1, read as the reverse complement.
TTTGTATTTCTAGCACTATACGAATAAAGCAGATTCCAATAGGTACCTATTAGACCCGCTCAAAACACATCTCTATCACTTCGCCATTCCGACGGGTACTTGTGCGGCAAACCTGCAGATCGAAAGTACAAGGTCACTCATGTATTTTACATGGACAATCTTAAGATCTATACTAAAAACAGAGAGCAACTGCATCTAGCTCTGGGGATTGTCGAACGATATACTAAGGAAATTGGAATAGAATTTGGTTTAGACAAATGCGCCAAGTTTTATTTGAAGCGAGGAAAAATAATGTAATTCCTAAAGATCCTGAGCTCGTTGATAGAAGCGCCATACGACACCTTTGCGCTGGAGAGACTTATGCATACCTGGGCGTGCCACAGAGCTGCATTCAGGATGTGACATCTATAAAGGATACTCTCCGAAGCAGATACAAACGTCTCATCCGACAGATTTGGTCTTCCGAACTGTCGGCGACGAACAAAGTATCTGCAACGAACATGCTTGCCGTCCCGGTACTATTCTATTCATTTGGAGTAGTTCCATGGACGAAGAACGAGCTCAGATCTCTTGACATCAGGACAAGAAAGGTTATGCACATGAACAGAAGCATGTATCTTAAGTCTTCCGTTCCGTGACTGTACATCTCACGCCGTCAAGGGGGTCGCGGAATATTGAGCCTTGAATGTCTTTACAACAGGATTATTCTGGGTACAGCACGTAGAGTTGCAAATGGATGAGACCCTCTTCTTAAAATGGTCAGGAATCACGAAGAAGTGGGCAAAGGAGCGTTTCTGTACAAAGCAGCGGAGGAGGCTGCTGAAGCACTCGGACTTGACCTCAGTATTAGGGGTGAGCAAAATGCATCAAATCTTATCTATCTCGAATGCTCACTCCTGAAAGCCCGGATTAAGAAAGCACAAGAGAAAAACTTTCGTGAACAGCTCCTCGATAA
>NC_046662.1:110477307-110478885 GCF_010883055.1 Belonocnema kinseyi | reverse complement strand
GGGTGAGGTGTCTAGAACGGTGACTCTGGGATACCGGGCGACCTCTCAGAGTACGCAGCCTTATCCTTGCATGCGGGGCTCTACAAGCATGGACGAACCCCTTTCCCTAGCTTCTCGTGGGAACAACAATGACAACACCTAACATAGTTGTAGTAAGTGCGATTCAAACCAACAGAACGCGCAAGGCTCCCGACAATGGGTTGGCCAACAATGCCGACCAATCTAGAGCTGGGGGAGCCAATGAAAATGGATTCAATGCGATGGATCGGCGGGATCTCGCGACCATTGGGTGAACGGAGCGACTGAATCACGACTTGCTAGAGTGCTACGATGCGAGTGTGGCCCCTGAACGGGGTTACATGGCACGGCTGCATGCTCTGTGGTGCGAGAAACACCAGGAGCTATCGCAATTTTCGCAGCAACATCTGCCTAAAGATCTGGCTGGAATGGATGACGAGCTTCGTGGATATTTTTCCGGAGAATCCGACCTCTGGGCTATCAATTATTGTGTGTATAATGCAGCGAGAGCTTTGGCCGATGCGAACCGTAAAACAAAACCAACGGCTGATTATAAGACCAAAAGACGAATGCATCAACTTGCCATAAAGATAGGCTGGGCAAGACAGTACGCGTCCCGCATTCAGTGTGTGATTGACTACATCACAACTGGCAGGAATTTTACAGCCAAGGTTTGAAAGTTCGATCGCGAACTCCAGACCCGTTATCACACACTTAACAATTTAAAGCTGCTGACCATCAGGCAGCATATTGTTGAGAGAATACGGATACTACCTGACGCTAATAGAAGTCTAGAGTGGAGGGAGAGGTGGGTCAGAGAAAATCAACAGTTTCTCTCTGACCCATCTCGACTCGTCCCGGTCCCTCCAGTTACTGTCGAACACCCAACCAAACCAGAGGAGGTCGAAGTATTTTGGAGAGAAGTCTAGGAAGTTCAGCATAGACTGAACGAAGACTCAGAAAATATAAATAGCTTCAAGGAGTTATCTGTTGCCCTCATAACACCTGATAAAGAATACCCACCCATCATTACCGAGGAGGTGAAAAAAGTATTAAGAGGGATGAAGAACTATTCCGCACCGGGACCAGATTGTATTGCACAATTCATGCGTTTCTTCCAACGCTGACCTTCAGATTTATTTCACTGTACATGCAATGGTTATTTTGAAAGATTTATAAAATATACTAGTTCTCGCCTTCATGTTTGTATTGTTCTATATTAGCAATTACTAAATAAATTATGTATTTAACATTTATTTAATTTTCATTTTCGTATCTTCAGAATAATATTTAAATGTTGGATATACAATAGGGGCTGATTTTTAGGTAATTTCGTTATTTTACGCCTGATTTTAAATGAATTCAGTTAGCGACGATTGTTGTTCGTAAGTTATTCTCGAAAAAACCGACTTTGATTACAGTTTACTTGTAAACACTATTATTAAAATCGCCGATGGTTATACCAGGTGTATACATATGAAACCGGTATTTTTTCAAGAAAAAAACACATTTATTTCAAGAGAATGATAATAAATATTTTATTCAAAGTATGCGCCCTCG
>NC_046662.1:110456838-110477207 GCF_010883055.1 Belonocnema kinseyi | reverse complement strand
GAAACTTGAAATGTTTGGTATTGGATATTGTTGACAGATGCCAATACGCCAATTAGCACAAATGGTAAGTTCCGACAGTGCCTACAAGTGTGCCTACTGGCCACTAGATGGCAATACCGGTTTCATATGTATACACCTGGTAAATATATACTAAAGAGTTAAAAATATCATGCACTTAAAATAAAAAATTGTTTCTTTAAAATGTGACATCATTTAAACCAATTTATTTCGATATGACGAGATGTCGATCACTCCAACATTCCTGATGCATTCACTAAATATTCCCATACACTTGTTCTTTCAATATTCTCGGATATTCTTGTTATTTCTGACATTCTTTAAATTCTCAAATATTTTCGATATTTCAAAATATTCCGAAATATCCCTAAATCTTCACAAATGTTCTGACATATTCATCAATTTCTCTTTGCGTTTTACAATTTTTAAAAGATTCCAAATATATTGATTTCTCTAAAATATTTTTAAATATTTAAAAATATTTTTGCATTTAGATTGAATCTTGTTTAACCACATAAAATATTCAATAATAATTTGTGATATTTCCAAAATTTAAAATCTTAGTACACATATTATTATAAGCTTAGCAACATTTTTTATAGAATGAGTCACAAAAATTTGCAAACGGCCCTTCATAGCTGTAGGTTATATTTCAGATTTTTTTATACTTGAGGCCAAGTTAGCCGCGATGCTTTATGCGTTAAGAATTCGAAACGTATAGGGTTAGAATCCGCGGCAAACCCAGTAATAAGCGTTGAATTCAGAAAAATTAATAATTTGTATTCTTATGAATACGCGGTTTTTCTCCGTCTAAAAATCCCCCAACGGGAACAGGAAAAGTGCAAATCCTATTCCTCTCAATCGACTTAGTAAAATGTAACGAAAGCATTTATTTAATCTATTTTTCATTATTAAATCCTTATATAACTTATAAATTTGACAAAAATTTAAATTCATATATATTTCAATAATTTATTTAAACGTGTTAACAAATTCATTAAAGAAATCTATTTAAACATGTGAATTAAAATAATTAAAAATCTGTAGAGGCGGAGTTGAATTGGTTAAGATTAAAATCTCAAAACTTATGTTACACATGCATGGATTGAAACAATTTATCACAATTTATTAGCGGCCGCTATGGAAATCGAAATAAATCAGTTTCGGAGATATCCTATTCTTATAATGACATTTCAGACAAATGGAAAAATCGGGCAATCGAAATGAAAGACGTAATTGTGTAATTGTGTAATTGAACATGTGAACAAATATTCAAGTATAAAGTAATAATGTAGTAATACAAAAGATTGATTTGGGTTGTTGCGAAAAATTGGTTTCGAGACTTCTTCGATATAGACTGTATTTTAGCTAGAATTTTAGATTTTATAGAACTATTTTATGTTATTCGTATACCCTGCCTTCCAATCGAGATTATGTCACCCCAGCCTTTAAATTTGATAGAACTTTGTAACACATTTCTTTGAATAGTTCAACGCAATGTAAAACAAAGACAATTTTAGCTTTTAGTAAACTACCCATCGTATCCTCTGCTGTAGGATTAGTTTTCCGCGTCCTTGAGTTTCTGTTACCTGATATTAAAGACAATTAATTTTAAAATCCATAATAAAAAATCTTTTAATATTAAAAGTCTAAAAAATTGTTAAACATACTTAAATAATTGATTATATCATTATATCTACAGACACGAAAAAGAAATAAATTACCGTTTTTACGATTTGTTAATACCAATGCAAAGAATCTTTCCCCTTCAGTTACGATAGCGTTTTTCAAAACTTTTCTATCAAAAATTAAAAATTACTTTCTATTTAAAACTTTTTTTCTAATTATTTAATTTCTAAAAGCTTTATAATTTAACAAATTTACATTTTAAGAGGTAAAAATGACGAAAAATTAATTTTTTATCTTAGAAAAAAAATGTGTAGCATCAATTTTAATTTTTCATATCTAATACAAATTTAAAATTGTGCAATTTCAGCAGCTTTGACTTTGAAACATTCAATATATCATAAAGTAGTATCAAATTAAAAAAAAATTTTAGGCGATAATGCAATTTCAATTCCTTTGAATTTTAAGTAATCAATTTTTAAAGATTTTAATTTTTTAAATTTTCAAACTAAAACTAATAAAATAGTTTGTATTTTAAGCTCTGTAAAGTTATACCAGAAAGAAGGGTTCTTCGAGCCCTTCCAACTGGGATTTTTTTCAAAGGGGTCATAAATTTCCTCTCAGTTTCCCCTCGAAAAAAATTAGTAGATCTTGAAAAAGGCCGAGCGATCCTGGGTCACGCTGCACCTGTGGATTGTGGAGACCACTGCCTTAGGAGATCTAATTTGACGTGGAGGTGCGCCTTTTTACATGTATATAAAATAGCGTATAAGGGTGTTTTTGGGATCGCTAATTTCGAATTTGACGTCAAAAGTTACAAAGTCAAAATGGCGGATTCAATATGGTGACCAAAATTGAAAATATTTTACAGTTTTTTGGAGCTTAGTATTAGCAGGTTTTCGGGGTCGTTGATTTCGAATTCAGCGTAAAAGGTTATAACATTAAAAGAAAAAATTGGAGTCTTTTAAGGCCTGTAAACTTCCCGCGACAGATCCTGGTAACTGCAATTACATTAAAATTTTACGGCTAATGACAGGCGTATTGATAGAATAATTAACAAATTCATTGATGTATAAATCATTTTTTGAGTCAAATGCCAATTTGTACCAAGTTTCAGAGAAATATTACAAATTTTGCAATTTTGATCGCCATATTGGATCCCAGTAGTAAGGGTACCAATCTGGACAGACATCCTCATTCCTCCTAATTCTCCCGCTCTATCCCCGCGCCTCAGGGCACCAGAGTGATAGTAGACAGTGGTCGGCTTTACACCGACGCGCGGAAGGTTAGCGATACGCGCGTAAAATTGTTGGGTGGACCAAAACTTTTTCCCGGTGAATTTCGTGAAGGAAGGGTTGCCAACTTCAATTTCCATGACCTATGTTACCGAAAGTTTCGATCAGCCGACGTATTTAAATGTTATGAGTTGGCAACACTTCATCCACGCTGTTCTCGAGGCGAAAGTTTCGCTCCTCCCAACAGTACTACACGCATGTAACTAACCTTTCCCTTGTCGGTATATAGCCGACCAGTGTGATATAAGAAGCGCATTAGCCTCGTGCTCCTGGCCCCCACTATTAAAAATTACTAAAAGATCTTCATATATATCTTTTTTATTTCTTTGAATCTTTTAATTTTCTACAAAATTATTTCAATAAATTAAAACAAATAATAAATATCTAATGGTGATCAAAATAAATGTCAACTTCCCCTTTAACATTGAAAACTTTCAAACATTAGAAGCGCACCCTGGCGGACCGAAGGAACCGAATAGAGCCTCTACAAAGTACCCGTAAAAACCCCATTGGGTCCCATTCGGTTCCTTTTTAAAAAACTAAAAAAAAACAGCAAAATCAACTTTTAAATGGTTGAAATTCGGATTCTACGTTAAAATTTGCATTAGAAACTCACGGAGCAATCGTAATACTTTTTCTTGCACCGTTAAAAACTTAAAAAAATAAAATACCTGTTATTTATATGGGCCGAAGGCGCGCCTTCAAGTGCATCTTCTTTTAGTAGCAGATAATAAGCGTTTTGTCGGTAACTTTAAGAATCTTATCTGGATGCTAGCGCCACGCAGTGGAAACCTTAGACAATAACGCTGCGATGCAAGTGAGAGAGAATTTTATTTTTAAACTTCGCACGCAACATACTACTTGAGATATCATGGATGCGCTTGAAGTTACCTTCAGCAGAAGTTAATGACATTTAAAAAAATTTTTAACGCTGCAAAAAAAAGTATTGCGATTACTCTATGAGTTTCTAATAGAAAATTTAACGTAGAATCCGAATTTCAAAAGTTTAAAAGTTTATCTTGCTGTCTTTTTTTAGTTTTTTACAAAGGAACCGAATTGGGACCCAATGTGGTGCTTGCGGGTACTTTGTAGAGGCTCCTTTCGGTTCCTTCGGTCTGCCAGGGCAGATATGTAGTGTATAAAAAAAATTTAACTTCTAATTCATAAATAATTGTTCATCAAAAGCGAAAATTGATTATGCACTGTCAATTAAGTTAAAAACAATTTATTTATCGTGAAAAAAAACACCGTTCTTATATATTTTAGTTATATTTTGTCAATGATCGAGCACTGTTGTCACTGAATTTATATTTCAATGGAAAAGGTTCGGTTTCTCATGAATGCATAACTAAAACAGTTTCAATTTTTTGTTTCCCTCGTTAAAGAGTAAAACAGCAGTAATTGATTTGAGAAGTTTAATAAAAAAAGTTTTTAATTAAATTTAAATGAAACTAAAATTGAATAGCGACTAAATCAAAACGAAATTAAAATTGTATTAAAATTGTATTAAAATAAAATTGAAATTATATTAAAATCAAGATTGAAATTAAATTTAAATTTTTAAAAACTTTTTTTTTCGTTTAGAATACAAGCGTATCTTTGTACCGCTTAATGAGATCAAGGCGTCCGTTCTAATATTGGCCACTGAAGCTGGGGGGATTGCCGATAGTGTAGTGGATGAAATGATTCTAATGGATATATGTAAAGGGAAAGAATAGAAAAATGAGAGATCTAAAGGTGAAATAAGAAATAGTTTTACACCATGTAAAACAAAAATAGACAATGCCAGCAATAATAATAAATCAACAAATTGAAGTAATTTTCTAGTTTCATGAGAAGGCACGCGCAAGGAATCCTGCATAAATATGGAAAATATAAAAACTCGTGGGTAAGAAGAAGGAATAGAAGTTGACACAGATGAAAATGAGATACACAATCAGAAAGATACAGATGAGAGCGTGGGCTCAGACTCATTGATGGTTGATCTTCAAATAAATGTCCAAGAGAGAGAGAGAGAGAGAGATAAAAGAAGAAGACGCAGGTGAGAGAAAAAAGTGTTAACCCCAAAATAAATACAGCATTCTGTTTTTGGTCTTTCTCTTAATAATGTTTAGTAAATTTAAATGAAAAAAACATCTTAGTCTTGAAGTTTTTCTCAATTACAGTATAGCTCGCACGTTTGAGCGCGCCTAGGAAGCGCGACTGTTGGTTCTCGCGATTCGCGCTCGATAATATATTTGTTTCGCGCTTCGCTCTCGATAATGTATTTACCTCTCGTTTTGCGCTCGATATTGCATTTATCTTGCGCTTCGCGCTCGATATTATATTTACCTCGCGCTACACGCTCGATCTTTCTGCATAGACTTTTTAAAACTAAAGGTGAAAGTATCGACAATAGTAATTTGGTGATTGTGAATTCTCTTTTGTTAAAGCTTCTTCGGCTTTAACGAACACATTCACATCACGTAACTTGTGCTTCACACTCGAATTTATCCCTGAAATTTTACATTATTCCCATATTATATTTGAGAATATTTGAAAATAACCCTAATAATTTTTTATTTTATCAAATGTCATTAGGCTCACTTTTAGTATTTTTGTCCAAAATGTCTGACTAACGAACTTGGCATTTAGCATAGGACACTAAAAGAGTGTACCAAAAGCCAATCTAACAGTATAATTTTTTTTCAAACGTTATCGTGCTCACAGACATACAGGCAGACATACAGATAGACACATTCGTAAAAACCTGTTTTTCGGATACAGGGGGTCTCCGAATGTGGACCTTTTGACAAAAACTAGGGGGGGGGGCAAATTTGATACAAATCTAATACCTTCTCTGATGAGAATGTAAAAATGATTAATTTTTTATGAATAATTTTTTGATAGTTCTGTTTTTAGATTTAATAAAAAAAAAATATCATCAAAAACATGAAAAGTTAAATTTTTTGAAACTCCACACACGAGACGAAAAAGGAAGTGCAGGACAAAAGTTGTGGTAAGAATGCGCCCACGCAGCGGTCACTTGTTTTTGCTGTTAATGACGTTTTTCGTGAATAAAACCAAAACTACGCATCATATCAAAAAGTGGTTGATAAAAAATTTGTGGATTGGTCGAAAAATGTAATTTTTGGATTTTTCATTATTTTGTATGCTGTCAAAATTTTAATTTTGGATTTTTTAAGAAAATTTAAAAAGTTCTTATGATAATCTTGTAGGGCATTCAAAAAGCAAAATTTTTCTTCTCTTGACTTTTTTTCATATCGTGCGTTCTTTGGCATGAAATGTTTATTTTCGTGTGATTTTTTGGAATCTTGTAAATGCTATAACTCTGGTAATTTTTGATTTTATGAAAAAAGTCATTAGGATAAGATGTTTATCGTTTGAAATACTACGGATAGCCGTAAAGAGAATTTTTGAATTTTGAAAAAAATGGTCTTAAAAATATTCAAAATGTGCCCACTTTTTGAATTTTTATCCAAAATGGCTAGATAGTGTACCAAAGGGCAATCTAATAAATTAATTATTTTTAAGTTATCATCTTCACAGACATACATACAGACATACAGACACATCCATAAAAACCTATTTTTCGAATTCAGGGGATCTCAAAACGTGGACATTTGACGCATTACCTAGTAAAAATTGGACAAGAAAGAAGTAATGAGCAAAATGAGAAAACTGAAGACGAGGAAGAAGAAGAAGACGAGTACACGGATATTGAACATTTGCAACGAGCAGCCTCGGAACTGAAAGAAATCCAGGAAGCAGCAGCAGAAAGAGCAGAAACGGTTCAAGTTCTGCCGCTTGGAAATCGTTTTAAGATTATTTCCGAGTATGAAATGTATGCGCCACATTTGCCAGTTCAAGGACACGAATTAAAAACAGATGTTTTGGAATTTCCCCATGGGCAGCAAATTTAAAATTTGCTAGAAGGGGCTATTAGGGATATCCATGCCTATCTAACTGCTTCATGTGCACTATCCGACTTTATTGGTGGCACAATTTAAACAGTACAATTTACTCATGGACCGGCATGGATGTCCTTTAGACCAATACGTTTATTTTTTTCTGTCGAATTATGGGATCTCATATTTAAGATAGTGCAAAGTATCGTAACGTTCAGGATTACGAACGAATATATTCTCTCATCAACAGTCACGAAGGAAGCAAATGGTTGCGGGCACGCTGGTTTGACACACGAAAATGTGGCAAAAAGTTCAATTCTGATCATTGAAAATACCGGTAACTTGTGCTTACCACGTGTAATAGTTGCTGGTATTGCGCATGCGCAGCGGTGGGAGGAAAGATCTGGTACATTACACGATCATTGGAATAAGTTGCAAAATTCCCGTTGAATTTTTCAGCGTAAAATGGTACCAAATTTAGTCAAAAATGCGAGTGTGCCAATGCCGGAAGATGGCTGCGGAATACCAGAAATGAATAAATTTCCAATTTATTTAGCCAAAAAACCGGTGTTTGTTCTGGATTAAAATTATGTAAAAAAATGTTTTAAAATCATGAATAATAGTAACAGTATTGTAATGTTTGTGCAACTATACGGCCTATTAATCATTATTGTTTTATAACAACACTTAGAAATAATAAGCCAAACAATGAATACGAAAGAAACGTTTTTTTTTATCTTTTATGATTTCGAAACACACCAGAACACGACGGCACATGGTGATTCTAACACGAAAATTTATGTTACGAACTACTGTGTAGCTCAACAAGTATGTATACAGTGTCAGGATGAACCAGACATAACTTCCGTAACGATCCTGTAAATCAAGTAGTTGAGTTAGCAATGCGTGGTTCTCACCAAACAGTACGCATTGGATGCACAGTTCATCCTACGTCATCTGGTTCAAAATAAAGGTTGCGGGCCTCTTCTCAAGTCACCATCGGTACTAAAATCATATCGATGAAAATCGGTAAACAGTATTCCTGGACAGCTTGAGTTATTTGCCAATGTCCCTTAGCGCATTACCAAAGACATTTGGCTTATCCTGTGAAATAAAACAACGTACTTTTTCCCATTATTTCTATACCCCCGAAAATCAAAGATACTGTGGCGAAATACCTCCACTAAAGTTCTATGACCCTGACAGTATGGGTGTGAAAGAACGCTCGTTGTTTCTACAATGGCACCAAGAAATGCGAACTTCGAATTACGTTTTTGAAATGCAAAAAGAGTTTGCAGGTTACTGCAATAATGATGTTGATATTCTTCTACGAGCATGTTTGGTATTTCGAAATTTACTTCTGGCCAATGAAAATGTTTGCCCATTCACAGAAGCGACATCCATAGCATCATCATGCTTAAAAATTTTTCGTAAAATTATTTAAAATCTAATACTATCGCAGTTCTACCTGCAAGTGGTTACGCTTAATAGAGGGACATTTAGTAGATGAGTTTCACGAAAATCCTAATACGAAAGTGCAACACGTAATTCAATTTCATGGGTGTTTCTGGCATGTTTGTCAAACATGTTATGCAGGAAATCGTGATCAAAAATTTAAGTCGGGTGAAACAATGGACACACGGTTCGAACGCGTGCAATATCGGAACGAATTCGTTCTGCTGGTTATTTTTTAGACGAAATTTGGGAGTGCGAGTTTGATACAATGATTCAACGAAATCCCTACCTGAAGAACGAACTTCGAAATCATCTATTTTTAGCTAGGAAACCACTTGATCAATGTGATGCTATTTTTCGTGGACGAGATCATCTCCTTATACCCATCGATATCAAAGTACGGTAAATTTCCCATTGGCCATCCAAAAGTATACGTGAGTGATGAACATTGCGAATTTCACCCTGTACTGCCGGTACGCATGCACAACCGTCTATTGTTTCCCCTGTATCTTTCATGTTGCGAAGAAAGACAGCAGAGCAGTTGTACACATGAGGATCCCCAAAAACGTTCGTTTGAGGGAACCTGGGTTGTCGATGATCTAAAGGCTGGCATAAAGTTCGGGTAGAAAGTACTAACTGTATTTGAGATATGGCAGTATGAAATTACCCAATACGATTCTCACACTCAAACAGGAGGGCTCTTTGCACCATGTGTCAATATACATTTGAAAATAAAACAGCATTCAAGTGATTGGCCTGTTTGGTATATTGATGCAGCTTTTAAAGCTCGCTTCCTAGCAGCGTTTGAGGAAAAATAAGGCATTGTGCTGGATCCTCAAAAAATATGTTTAAATCTGGGCTTGAGGTCTGTTTCCAAACTATGTTTAAACTCATTTTGGGGAAAGTTTGGTCAGCGAGAATGCCTCCCTCAGTGTAACGTAGTTACGATTCGAAAACATCTTCTGGCGCTGCTCATGAACCCTAAAGTCGTAGTATCTGGAATAATAACAGTTAATAATTCCATTTTGTATGTTGCTTAACAACATAATAGCACTGTGTTTCAACCTTCTCGAATCTCGAACGTAATCAGAGCTGCATATACTACCGCTAAAGTTCGACTCAAACTGCATAGTTACCTGCAACCACTAGGTAGAGGTGCTCTCTATTGTGATACAGATGCTATAATTTATGTTTTTACTGGAGAGCTCGGGGAATACGGACTTCCCTTGGGAAACTTCCTAGATGACATGAGTGATGAGTTGGCATGCTATTCGGCAGCTTGTACTAGGCGAAAATGATAATACATTAATTGCTACTTTTAATGCCATTCGTCGCACAGCTTTAAATTGGTTTCCAGATACCTTCAGTGTAGGGGGTCTGTTACATATTATATAATTTCAAATGTTTTCTTGTATGTATGTAAACACTTTTTGTGTTTATTTAATGATAGCAAGCAAAAATATAAATTGAAACTAGGAGACAAGTACGCTGATTGGTCTCGAAAAACATCATGGTTTCGCATAGACCGTGCTTGGACAATACCTTATGTTCTAAGTGGTATAACTTGTACACATTCACAAGAAGATTCTCAGTGGAAGCCAACGCCTGCACACTCTGGTCACACACATATAAATGACAAAGAGATTAAAGGAATTCTGTAGTGTGCGTGGGATAAATTTAGCGAACCTTAAATATCATAATTGATTTTATAATTCATTGTTAATTAATAAAAGTTATATTTTCGTGTGTGTTTATATGTCAATATATTTAATATGTGTAGCTATTGCTAAATCATGAGACGTATGTACGTTTTTCATCTACTTACAGTAAAGATTTACATAACTCATTGCAAACAGAAGTTTTGTTAATTTCAAATGGAGGACAGTCAGAAGAACAAGCTCTTTTATATGAAGACTATGATAATTAAATTCTTAGTCTTCTTAGCAGTAAAGATTTTATAAATCAGTGTGATCACGACAAAATGTACGAAAATGATGTTCCCGTTGAACCGTATTAAATTCTATAACGTAGTATTATTGTTACTATTATATGTTATTATGTAGTGTTGCCAATATATGCTTATCAGTCATCAATCATCATGGCCACACGGTGGAAGCATCCTTGGATATCAATGATTTGTGGTCCAACAGGTTGTGTTAAAACTGTTTTAGTAACACGTTTTTTGCTTTACTTGGATTCCGTAAGCGATACATTATTTGAAAGAATTATTTTTTATTACTCTGAATGGCAGCAGGGGTACACAGAATATGGGGATAAAGGTGAATTTCGCAACGGATTACCACCATCAAATGATTTTTCTAGTGATCCAAGAGCAAAGTTGATTTGTATTGATGATTTTATGCGTGAAGAATCAAATAATGCTGTTGCTGATCTCTTTACAAAAAGTAGTCATCACAAAAATCTCAGCTTCATTTTTATTTCACCAATGTCACGGTCAACGGGAAATTTCACTAAATGCAAACTATATCGTTGTTTTCAAAAATCCCGCTTGATTTGTAACAATCCACACCCGAGAATTGACGGTTTCGTACAAATATATTTTCCGACGACCTCTTGCACTTTGTATACATTCCACGCGCTTCCATAAAGAACAGGCACTCTCAGATCAATATTCCAGGCGTTCGATTGTAAGGACGTCGTCAGCATCAAGCTGTTGAATTGGAAGAAAGCAGGCTGCTATTTTGCATGCCCTCTGTCATTTAACTCAAAAGAAACGCTGTTCGATACTTCGCACGGCTGACTCTAAACTTGTGCAAAGTATTTGTGACTGTGCACTAAATACTTTTCGGGGAAACGTTCCACTCAACGCAACTCAAAAACGAAAATTAAAGCGTCAAGCTACGCATTCAGACATATTGCAAAGCCAGGTGTTTCCTGGCGACGTAAACGAAAATTCGTCATTCAATGTGGTACAGAATTTCTACCAATTCTGTTGCGCCCAGCACTGGATACTGTGTTGTCGAAATTTCTTGCCTCGTATTAAGTCATGGAACATACACGCAAAATGGTGTCAAGTCCACATGGAAGTGTTGAACGTTTTCAAACGCATAACTTTCATTTACCCATGTTTTCACCTTTGACGACGATGTCGGAATCACCGCCAACAGTTGCAACAGTTCAAACAACTGGTACGACGCTAAGCCATTTAGATGACGAAATGTCGGCAATTCTGCAGTTGCCGGCGATTAAAAATACTGTAGAGAAATGGCAGCGCTATCAGACAGTTTTTCAACGATACCTTCACTTTTACGAGACTGACAAGGCACCAGACGTCAAAATGTTTAGGGATAAATTAGTTGATCTTAGTTTACCAAAAAAGGTGAAGCGAGCTACACGCAGAAGTTCAGTTCCAGTTGAACGTATTACAAAAACTGTGCCTTTGCGTTAACATCGCAAAGCTGAACTTTTATCATCATTATCAACAGAAGACATACAATGGAAACAACGTCACTATATGCGTGCACTAAGTATTACCTCTACCTGAAGTGAAACAGAAGACAGTTCTATATTTCTGTCGGTCATCGACGATGACGAGGACAAAAAGGACTTAACAGTTAAAAAAAAATATGATGTTCAAACTCTCCACAAAATAAAAGTCGTAGCTTTAGTCTGCTCAAGTTCAAGCATTGGGACAAGTTTCCTGAATAATAGTAATGGCCGTGTTGCATCGAATGTATTATGACTCACGTCACACAGTGGCCTCTTCTGGTGCACGTAGAATAACAAAAGCTGTAAAAAGAAATTTTTCTAAAGGAAATTAATTCTCTGGCTTGAAAGGCAGAATACGTATACACTTCATTGTCCTATCAGAAAAAAATTTCCTCGACGTCTATACAGTGTTTCTAACTTAGACGATATTTGGAAAGCAGATCTTGTTGATTTACGTGATTTAAAAACATATAATGATGATGTATTCTATTTGCTTGTCGTGATTGATGTTCTTAGTACATCTTTCTGGGCGGAACCTTTGCTTATTAAAGTCGAGGGTACTGCAGCTTATTCACTTGAATGCATTTTTAGACATAGCAAAAATCGAGTACGGTATTGTCTTCAAACCTATCGTGGAAAAAATTGTGGTAGAATCAGTGCAAACACAGTTAAGATGAAAAAAAAATCTTTTTTCGTGTATCACGCAGTCCAGATGTAAAAACAGCTGTGGTTGAACGAGTAAATCGGACACTAAAAGAAAGCATGTGGCGTTATTTTACATACAAACGAACACATCGTTATATCTACATTTTGCAGCAGTTGGTAAACTCGTATAATAATGCACAACATAGTAAAATTAAAATGGTGCCAGCAAAAGTTACATTCAATAATTACTTAACAGCTTGCGAAAATTTTATAAAGTGTTGGAAAAATAAGCCCGTTGTGCCTAAATACTAGGTTGGTGACCTCATACGCATTAGTAGAGTGCGAGCAGCCTTTACGAAGGGGTAAACTGGTGAGTGGTCTGAAGAGCTCTATCAAATTACACGAATTAATACACAAAGTTATCCTGCGTTCTATTACCTTCGTGATTTATCTGGTGATGATATTGTTGTCATTTTATATCTGGTACAGGGCGATCAAAGGAACTGCTTGCTTGTTGCGAAGGATATCCTGAAAAATTCAATTCGTGGATTACAGCATCTGTTTTACAGAATTTACAATGAGAGATCAATTTTAAGTTGTTCTACACATCAATAGCAGTACCGATTAATATCGATTTAATAAAACAACTTATTTTACTACCTGTACCTCTCGTCGAAATTAAATATCCACAAAATGTTTATATATTTGCCTCGAACAGGAGTGGAATTTGAAATTACGCTCACTTCTCGTCGAACATCTCTGAATGTAAATGTTATTGCGCGAGAAGGAATAGATTATGATTACTGTATAAGTCAAATACAACCTGTTGTTTACAAGAATATAGATCTATATTTAGATGTTATAAATATGTTTTTAGATTGGCGGATCATCTAAAATTGATCCTTGATCCCGATGGGCATGCTGTAGTGAAACGTGTTTGCGAAAAATGCACAAATATAGAGCACACATTAAACATCTTACGTCACCTTCGCCACATACTTGGATTTAAACGCAACTAACTTGATAACCTTTTTAATCAAAATACTGATTTAAAATCTGATTACCCAGCACCTCTCCACCACGGGCTTCCTAAGACGGTGTATGTATACTCGAATATTTGTGAACCATACATTACTGGAGACACGCGAACACCATTGTAGCAAATTGTTTCAGTTGACGAGAATCATCATGTTTTTGGTGCCATAAAAACCCGCACTTTTTCTTTATTAAAGTATATTCCACTATTAAGGACAGCCTTTCGTACAATTAAGATTGATATAAGAGATCATAACAGAGATCCCATATGATTTGGGCATGGGGAGTTGATCGTGACGCTGCACTTTAAGGAGATAAACGGATACAGCCATAATGAATTATTACAATGAATACTTTAATTCACAAACAGGATTGGGTCGATTTAGAGCTAACGATAATAATATGTTAATGCCATCACCTATACTACGAGATAACGGTATATGTATTTGCCTCGGTGGTGTCTTTCGTCGGTGTTCACCTATCCTAACAGAAGGCGCACGTGCAGTACGTAAAAAAGCGATTCGCTTCGGATGTATTTGATCGAAATTTACCACTCTCAGATTCATTTTAACCACTGCTCAACAAGCCGGAAGATATCTTAATTGTCAGGCAAAAGAGACATTAGAGTCATTGATGAAAGGGTCCCGTTATAAATCGTCGAAGCTTAGTCGATTAATTCAGTCGTTGTCAGCGCTTAAGCTACGTAGCACTGGTGCTAAATAAGCGAAAAACTACATCCAAGCCTCCAAAGACGAAGGACAAGAATCAGATGAAGAAGAAAACAACGAGTAGAACACGTAGAATTAAATTACGAAAATCATTGAAAAAGCGAGGAAAAGCTACACTTGGAACTATAAAACGAACGGTTGCCGATATCTTTAACTAAATAAATAATTTAACAATGTCATTCCCTCGTGCAAACTCATCCGAGTGTACAAGGTCTAAGCTGACACTTTTTTCACTACCACCAACTTAAACCACAATAGAAAATTCGCAATGAGTTCACTATAAAACCATAGCATTCTTAACTGATGATGCAGCAATTGAATGTGTTATACATGGCAATGGAGATGAATATCTTGAACTCGCGCACAATATTGAGTCTCTGCGTACAGATTCGTGCACCAGTTAAGACAGCAGATGACGGTGTGGACGATGCAAGGGTCGGGCCTGTCAACAATCTACTTCACTCAATGTTCAATCAAATTGATGTATATCTTAATAAAAAACTCGTTTCTCCACAGAACAATGCCTACGCATACCGTTCGTATATTCAAACTTTACTGAATTACAGTACTGAAGCAAAATCCTTACATTTGACGATGGGGTTGTGGTACGATGATACTTCTGGAGTCATGGATGTTTTGTATGGACGAAATCCTGCTTTCGTTCAAAGAACTGCATTCGTAGCCAACATCAATCCGGGTATCCTCCTTGCTTATGCACGAGCACTGGCTAAGACCACCGCCAAATATCTGTTTACATGAGTGGAAGTCAAAGCAGTCACTTTACATTGTGGAATTCACGGTGAGACGTTGCATAATGTAATATTAGGACAACTTCCTAAACGAATCATTTTTCTTTTTAGCGATAATCTTGCATCCAATGAGATATGAAATTAAAGCCATTCAATTTTCAACACTATGACATGAATTTCCTATCCTTGTATTTCGATGGTACACAAGTTCCTACAAAACCTTCACAACCTGATTTCAAACAGAAAGACTTATTTGTGAGTGCCTATCAAACCCTTTTCTTGAGAACAGGTATTCGTTTCCTAAACGAAGGAAATTAAATTTCAAGAAATATATATGTAAATGGTTTCTGTCCTTTTGCATTTAACTTAACGCCTGATCTTTCAGCAAATGATAATAATCATTAGAAGCTCATTAGTATGGCAGTGTATGCATCTATGTACGCTTTGAAAAAGAGCTGACATCATCTATTAATTGTATCGTCTATGCAGAGTACGATAATGTGCTGGAGATCAATTCCTCACGCCAAGCCATGCTTGACTTTGGTAGATAATTTTTAAACTTATTAATAGAGGTGGAGATGAAAAAAGGAATATTGGAGTGGAGGGGGGGCGGGATTTTACAACACCGATGTTCTTCTCAATGAAAATGATTTACCAGCATTGTTTGCAAAGCTACAAAAGCGACTACTATATTCGAAACTTTTACAACAATTACATCTACTATGTATGTAGTTGGCTATAGTAGCTTTCAATGCTGACTTTGCAGCCTGTTGGATAAAATCTCCACCGTGTATTTTTAGCGATCCACCACTTACTATTTTCATTCAGAATAACTGGCTTTCTCGTAACTTTTATGGCATCGAATGGTTTGATTGTGTTGCTCCATGCCAACAACTTAACGCAACCTTACGAGAACACGTTCGCTTTGTTGAAACTATATATGTTTATGGGCCCGAAAAAGCTACTCTTTGGAAAACGTTACTTTTCGGAAAGTGTTTAATTTGGAGGACAATACCGAGTGCCCATCACTTTGCCAATTACCGCCTTTACATACGCAGTGTCTATGTCATGTTATAAAACAGCAAACTATATTATTTAAGTGTGCTCTTAATAATGCTCTGCGATTAAAAAAGTAGCTTGTTAAAACAGAATCTGGAATCAAGACCTGCGGTTGGCAAAACGATTCAAGCTTGAATGATAGCAGTAATATTAGTACTGACAGCAAGATTAATAGTGAAAACGGCTACGAGTTCAGATTTTCAGAAACTCTGAACGTATGTTTCCCAGACAGGACTGGTCAACTTTCTATTGGCAATCATGAACTGTCTGGATATAATTTAGGCTATTAGGCGTATAAAGTCGCTCACTGTAGTTGTATTTCCAGCAGACAGAATACCGAAAGTTTGGATGAAGCTGGGAGCATTTGTCTTTAATACGGATAACCACTTCAAGCCTGGAAGCCACTGGATTGCTGCATTTGTTAACAAAAATGGATGCGGGTATTGCTTCGGAAGTGTGTGGTCATTTTTGTGTGTTCTTTTTACATTGTACAGCAAGTGGGTTTGGTATACATGAGTATTCGGAAATGTTCTCTAATGATCTCGAAGCCAACAATACAATTGTCCGAAAATATTACTCTTCATACATGAACTTTTGTAAAGTGAAATATAAGAATAAGCGGAAGAGATTTGTCGGGGAAGGTAAAAGTATCTGTGGTGTAAAATGGTGTAGCCCGAAATTTACACAGTTTTAATCATTGTATTGAACTCATTAACGATAGTTTGAAAACAAAATATGTGGATATTAAAACGTGAAATTGTTTTAGTTTTCATCAATTCTTTGACCCTTTTCTTTTCCTTTCCTCTTCCTATAGTTAATCTTTTTTTTTCTCAGCTATCTTGAAAAAGATCACCAAATTATAATGTAGAGTAATCGGTAGGAGAACTTAAGACAAACAACCGATGTTAAATGTAAATCGGTAAATTCCTATATTACTAATATATGATCAATTGACAGCTAAAGCTAACATAAATTTCTACGGATTTAAGTAATTATTCTTTTTTTTATTAGTTGCGCATTGAATTCTTAATTTTATATTTAACAGTCTTATTTATAAATAAATATAAAATAATTTTGTATTTTTAAGTAATATTTACTCCTTACTGTCGACAGAATGGATCTTAACAAGTTTCACGAAAAGAATGCTAAGTGAGTTTGATGCATCAGCAACGCACATTACAAGATGCCTGCCATGACACATAATTGAATTTAGTGAGCTTAGAGCTTAGGTTTCTTTTCAAGCAAATGGTTTCAAGCGCGAGTGTAGCCTTTTTTCAACTACTATATACGCAGTTAATGCATCTCCATCAAAGTTAGCCCGTTTGGGAATAGGTGTCTAAGATTCCGAGGAACTTCAGCAATTTTGAGGCTAGTCAATTCAACTCTCTCAGGCTTCACCCTTAATTTAGCAACCTGGAACTCTATAGAATTATTACCACGAACCGCGGGATACTTTTCTTTTCCTGATGAAGAGATATCTGTTGGTGAACGATTATCTGAGTGGGCTCACCGAGAATATGTTCAGAAATATAAATTTAAGATAAATATTAAGTTTATTTTATTATTAGATTTAGTGATTTGACGGGTGGGCGGTGGGGGATTACACGATTCTTTTCACTACATCTCATGGATCGAGAGCCATTTGCGTCGATACCATTAACATCTGTAAAAATTTGTCTTCAGCGGAAGGTGAACCATCGGCCAAGCGACAGCGTGTACAATAGGGTGGTCTAAAAATGTCTAGCAAAATTTTTTTTCATTCTAGAGGGCAACGATCCCCCCCATTTTATTCCAAATCCAAAAAAAGAAATTACCTAATTTTTTATTTTTTTATTTTAAGAGATGCCTGTTTTGACTTGAAGTTTCATATGTAAAATGCATGGGGAAAAATCACATTTTTGAGTTTTTAGAATAATTTTTTAGAGTTTTTAAAAATGCGACGGGAAATTATGAGCACCTGTTGAGAATTATCCAACAAAGAATTTCATCTATCAGACGTATGGGTTTGACACCCCTAACACACCCCCACGAATACCTGAAACCTACCCTTAAAACAAAAAATGTAAATTCTTCATGAAATCGACCTTTTGAACAATGTATTCTCGTATTTCTTCACTTAACATTATTAATATTGGTCTAGCGGAATAATTATTATCATTGGTTTGTTCGTTTTTAATTATTTAAATAAATGGGATTTGTTTAAATAATTGTTTTCCTCTAAAATTCGTTTTCCCCCTTAAAAATTATTACTACTAGTCTAGTGGAATATTTATTAACATTTGTTCATTAATTGTTCATTACCTAAACAAATGGAATTTGTTAAAACAATTTTTTCGAAAATTATTTTTTTCCTTAAAAATTATTACTATTAGTCTAGTAGAATATTTATCAACATTATTATTACTCTAAGGTCCGATCACTTCTTCCTTTCGTTGTTAAGGCTCCTCAGATTTCGCTAGATCCAGTCAATACGGTACTGGATGAGTGGCGCCCATTTATTACTATTAGTGTCGATGGCCAATCACTACATGTACCTATATTGGTAAGCCGGCATTTGAAAAAATTTTGAGTTTGCTTAAGAAATTAGCGGATCAACTACGTCCGGGTATTATGTACCCTAACAGGGTGATCGAGGAAACTGCCAGACAAGCCATTTTGTCCCTTACGTTTTTAGGTTTATGAAAATTTTTGCGGATAAATTAAGATTCAAGAATTATTTTCTGTCATGATAAATATTGTACTCAAATTATTACTGATATCATTCATTCTCGACTTTAAAATATTTTTCTTCATATAAAGTTTTTTTCACAAATCGCCATCTAGCACGATAAAAATAATTATTTTCAGCTCAATGTAATCAATAATTAATTTTTATTTTTGAAATAGCAAATGGAATGATTAGAAAATTATCAAATCCTGACAAAATCTCGTTCGTTTCTTTAAATTTTATATTTTATAATCAACCCTGACTTTCTTTTATAATAGAACAATCGCTACTTAAATCTATCCAGCATAATATGTCTTTGTCATTGATGCGACACATTTTTAAATATTTGTTTATCTTAACTGATTCTACATTTTGAACCGATAACGACTCTGTTTTTCCCGCGGTTAGTCATGCAGTCTTTTCTTTCTTTAGTTTATTTTTTTTCTTGTAACATTGGTCCTCTGTATGGTCTACAATATCGAAAAACGTTCATTTCTTTCCATCCGACTCCTTCTTCTGATGAGGTTTCGAAAAATCATTTTGGATTTTCGAATTCTCATTCAGAACTTTCGAGACTGGCCTCTTCACTATTAGGAAAAAACGCTTTATATGGACCTTTTCCCGCATTTATAATATCCACCACTTGAAACACTTTTTGTTTTTACTGACCGAGTATAATTAGGGATGCGCGCTTGGTATCTTTCGCTAATTTTAAGTCCCTCACTTTTTCTGTTTTTGTTGAATTTGGAAAAACCGTTAAACATTCATTTGAATCTGCAACGGCCTAATTACGAAATGCTAAAAAAATTGTGCGAATTCATCGTCCATAAAGAATTTGTCGATTGTAAATATATAATTTTAGATTAATGGAAAATATGTTTAATATACTAACAAAAAAACTTTAACAGATTGATATTTTATAAGTTCACGTATTTCGGGTGAATTTAGACACGATAAGGACAACCGCAGGATTTTGCCGGGAGCGGGTGCTAATCTGGAAAATTGCACCCGCTTCCAGCGAAATCGCGGCAAAATTTTAGTCACAACCACGTCTCACGACCGTGAGATAGGTGGTTACAGTCTGTAAAGGAATCAGTACGACGATCCAGCAAAAGCCTCGTGCACCCTAAGAACACGGAGCGACCCAAGGACAACCGTCTTCTGCATTTTTCCCGCAAGTGTTCTAGCATATTGTTGACACGCAGGGATGCTTTTTAGGCCATTAGCAAGTGAAAGCTTGGCACCTCCAAGAGCGCCGATGATAAGGACGATCAATTTAACAGAATATTCCGGGTACAATAGTTACAACTCCCTTATAAGGTCTCGATACCTCTCTTTCTTTTCATTCTCCTTGGTTATGATGTTTTTGTCAGCTTGTGCCGAAAATTCGATAACAAACACGGTTCGCTCTCGAAGTCAAGAAGAACCATGTCAGGCCTCGAGTGAACAACAGAAACAATCGTCGAGAATATAAAGTTCCAGTATATGCGGCACTTCCCATTCTCGATAATTGACTCAATTTCCCTAGGAGCATTTAGAGGAGAGATATTAAGGTTAATGCCATAGGAGTGACAGAGATGGTAATAAAGCATTCTTAGTTCCGCATTGTGCCTTTGAATGTAGGTCGTTTCCGCGTGAGTTGGACAACTAGATAGTATGTGAGCTAAATGCTCGGGGTGTGCATGGCACGCCCT
>NC_046662.1:110452504-110456738 GCF_010883055.1 Belonocnema kinseyi | reverse complement strand
TTTGAATGGCACCTCGGTGATGTGTCTCGAACGGTGACTTTGGGGATACCGGGCGACCTTTTAGAGTATGCAGCATTATGCTTGCATGCGGGGCTTTACAAGGATGGACAAACCCCTTTCCCTAGCTTCTCCTGGGAACAACAATGACAACACCAAACATAGTCGTAGTAAGTGCGGTTCAAAACAATAGAGCGCGCAAGGCTCCCGACAATGGGTCGGCCCACAATGCCGACCACTTTAGAGCTGGGGGAGCCAATGAGGATGGATTCAATGCGATGGATCGACGGAATCTCGGGACCTTTAAGTGGACCATCGACATATAGAAATGGACCGGTAATGATGTGGGATGAACGGTAATCGGCTCTAGAGAGAGAAAAAACATTTGAGACTTAGACCTATCTCTTTCTAGAGAAAGCTGATTGGTCGAGAATATTTTCGTTGGGTGAAGTTTGGCGCAGCACAGGACCGTGCTTTGTGTCGCGAGTGCCCCAATAATGTGACGTTTACTGCACTTTTCAGAATTGATTTATTTATAATTTATTTAATTATATTTTCTTGTAAATAAATATAAAAAATGGTGGCAGCCTGTGTAGTTTGAGGGCGTTTTGAAGACGTTTATATAGGGATATGTTTTCATACTTAAGTAAAGTTATTGAATATAGTAAAATAAAAAATATTACATCAAAATCAAAACCTTAAAATATGAAGTTTTGTACCTATGCAACACAAATGGTTATTTTTCATATTATAGAAATATTGTTCAAATTTTTGACAGTTTTTACATTATTTTTGAACTCACAACACGATTATTATTGTAGCATTTTCAATCCAATTTCAAGAAGAATTGAAGGTTAACAAGTTTTTAAAATAATCTATCTGAAACAGGTAATTTTACATGAATGTTCTTTAAAATTCAATTTATTATAACTACAAATTTCTAGTGTACTGTTTATCTTTTTTTTTAATTAACCGTACAGAATATGCAGGCAACACCTGGGGCCGCCAATTCACTGGACAGAGTCCTGAAATAGATATTGGCAGGTCTACGTCTCATATGTTTTTTCTCTCTCTAGAGCCCATTTCAGTTCTCTCCAAAGCGTTACCGGTCCGTTTCTATATGTCGATGAGGTGGACGGAGCGACTAATTCGCGACTTGCTAGAGTGCTACGATACGAGTGTAGCCCCTGAACGTGATTACATAGCATGACTGCATACTCTGTGGTGCTAGAAACATCCGAAGCTATCGCATATTTCAGATCAACTTCTGCGAAACCATGCCGAACTACACTAAAAAAGGGGCTATGTAAGCGGAACGCCTACTCTACCACAGCCAGAACAAGCTGGCAATATAGAAAAAGAGGCGAGACTGAAACCACCTGCGGGCAGGCAGCCGAGAGAGGAACAGCTATGCTTTATGGCCCAAAGAAACATCAATATCCAGGTTTCTCTCAAGCCTAATCTATCTGACCCATCTCGACTCTTCCAAGACCCTCCAGTTACTGTCGACCATATGCCTAAACCAGATGAGGTCAACGTATCTTGAAGAGAAGTCTACGAAGTGCAGCATAGACTGGACGAAGACTCAGAGAACATAAATAGCTTCAAAGAGCTGTGTGATGCCCTTATAACACCTGATCAAGAAGGCCCACTTATCACTATCGAGGAGGTGAAAAAGTATTGAGAGGGATGAAGAACTATTTCGCTCCGAAACCATATGGTATCAAGACCTTCTGGTGGAAGCAGTTTCCTTCCACCCATCAACATTTTGCCAATATTTTCTCCTCATATTTATAGTTGGAAGAGCCAATTCCAGAGTGTTTGGTGGAAGGGCGCATAATACTCCTGCCGAAAATAGGCAACTCAGCTGACGCGAAGAATTGCAGGCCAATAACTTGTCTGAACACAATGTATAAGATATTCACCGCAAACCTAAATGATAGGATCGTTCAGGCAATTAAACCTGTGTGGCAAGAAATGAATGAACAACGTGGCTCAGAAAAAGGCGTAGCAAAGTAACGGGAGAACCTGCTCAGATCTATCATCTGTATTTTGGAAAGCTTAAAGGTTCATCCGCAAATCGTGAGGGCGACACCATGAGCCCACTCCTCCTTTACCTTACATTGTTGCCACTATCTCCAGCACTTCGCCATTCCGATGGATACTTTTGCAGCAAACCTGCAGATCGAAAGTACAAGGTCACTCATGTATTTTACATGGGCGATCTTAAGATATATGCTAAAAAAAAGAGGAATTACATCTACCTCTAGGAATTGTTAAACAATATACTAAGGAAATAGGAATGGAATTTGGGTTAGACAAATGCGCCAAGGTTCATTTGAAGCAACGAAAACTTAATGGCATCCCTGAAGACCCTGAGCTCGTCGATAGAAGCGCTATACGACACCTTTGTGCTGGAGAGACTTATACATACCTGAGAGTGCCACAGAGCCGCATTCAGGATGTGATATATATTCAGGATATATATATATATATATATATATATCGTATGGGAAACAATGAGACGAAATAGTACAAAGTGGTAACTTTAGCATTTTTTTAACAAATACCAGATTCACATAAAAAAATGAATATCTAAGATACAAGCAATTAAAATTAACCTTTGGAAAATAGTATGAAAATGCGAACAAATTATTATGAATGAAAAACAATGGCGGACTTGAATCTCAGCTAAACTAAAGGGCATTATTGTTTCTATATTGGTGGTTAATTTTATTTCAAGAAATTGATTCACAAATTCATCCTTAAATTTAAATAATCATTGACATAGTCCAAAAAGAATACGGCCGGGTGTTACTTTTCATAGACTATGTTAGCATTTTTAGAAGTTGGACCCCCGCGGTGGTTCATTTTTTTAGTTAAAGGTTCATCTCTTTAGTTAAAATTTTAACTATTTTCATAAAAATTAGTTTCATGTTTGGTGAAAAATAAATTTTTTCTTAAACTGAGAAACAGTTCCATTTTTACTTAAAAAATTATCTTTTTCAATTAGAAACTTAATTATTTAGTCCATTATTTGAGCTAAAGTTGAACTACTCTGTAAAAAAATGTATTGCGGATTCCTATCGACATTTAAAAACCCAACTAATTGCTATTGAATGAACTTTTACGCTAAAAATTATACTGTTTTTCAGGAAATTCATCTTTTTGGTTTGAAAATTTATGTATTTTTTTAAAGTCTTTTTGGGCAGAAAAGTATTCTTTTTTGTAAAGAATTTATGTTTTAGGTAAGTAATTTAACCATATTGTCAAAAATTCGTTTTTTTGGCAATTATTCTTTTATTAAAGTTTTAATCTGAAAATTCAACGATTTCACGTTTAGTTGAAACTTCAAACTGTATATTTGTTAAATTGAAAATTAAACTTCTTGGTAGAAAATTAATCTACTTGATTATAAAGTCGTCTTTTGGGTAACAAAATAATTGCCCTTTGGGGTAAAAATAGACGTCTTTTTTGGCAGTAAATAGTCGTCGTTTTGGATACAAAATTAAACTTTTGTGTTGAAAATTTATGTATTTTTTTAAAAGGTCTTCTTTTTGGGTAGAAAAGTATTCTTTTTTGTTCAGTATTTATGTTTTAGGTTAGAAATTTAACAATATTGTTGAAAATTCGTTTCTCTTTTGTGCACTAATTTTTTTTTATTAAAGTTTGTATCTGAAAATTCAACGATTTCAGGTTTTTTCGAAACTTCAAGCTGTATATTTTATAAGTAGAAAATTAAACTGCTTGGTAGAAGATTGATGTATTTGATCGAAAAATCTTTATTTTGTCAACAAACTAATTAACTTTTTGGGTTAAAAATAGACGTCTTTTTGTATACAAAGTAGTCGTCGTTTTGGATACAAATTTAAACTTATGTGCTGAAAATTCTACTTTTTGGTTCAAAATTCAACTATTTGTTAGAAAATTCTAATTTTTGCCCCGGCGGACCGAAGAAACCGAATGAAGCCTCTACAAAGCATTTGTGAAGACCCCATTGGATCCCCATTCGGTTCCTTTTTAAAAAACTCGAAAAAAATAGCTAAATCAACTTTTAAATTGTTGAAATTAGGATTCTACGTTACAATTCCCTATAGAAGGTCATACGCAGTGTCTATGTCATGTTATAAAACAGCAAACTACGAGGGTGGATTGATAAGTTTCCGGCCTGACCAAGAAAAACAACGTTTTTAAGAATTTTTTTTTTTATTTCTCAACATAATCTCCTCCAAGGCTG
>NC_046662.1:110451146-110452404 GCF_010883055.1 Belonocnema kinseyi | reverse complement strand
AATACAATTGTCCGAAAATATTACTCTTCATACATGAATTTTTGTAAAGTGAAATATAAGAATAAGCGGAAGAGATTTGTCGGGGAAGGTAAAAGTATCTGTGGTGTAGAATGGTGTAGCCCGAAATTTACACAGTTTTAATCATTGTATTGAACTCATTAACGATAGTTTGAAAACAAAATATGTGGATATTAAAACGTGAAATTGTTTTAGTTTCCATCAATTCTTTGACCCTTTTCTTTTCCTTTCCTCTTCCTATAGTTAATCTTTTTTTTTCTCAGCTATCTTGAAAAAGATCACCAAATTATAATGTAGAATAATCGGTAGGAGAACTTAAGACAATCAACCAATATTAAATGTAAATCGATAAATCCCTATATTACTAATATATGATCAATTGACAGCTAAAGCTAACATAAATTTCTACGGATTTAATTATTCTTTTTTTTTATTAGTTGCGCATTGAATTCTTAATTTTATATTTAACAGTCTTATTTATAAATAAATATAAAATAATTTTGTATTTTTAAGTAATGTTTACTCCTTACTGCCGACCTAATGGATCTTAACAAGTTTCACGAAAAGAATGCTAAGTGAGTTTGATGCATCAGCAACTCACATTACAAGATGCCTGCCATGACACATCATTGAATTTAGTGAGCTTAGAGCTTAGGTTTCTATTCAAGCAAATGGTTTTAAGCGCGAGTGTAGCCTTTTTTCAACTACTATATACAAACTAATTAACTTTTTGGGTTAAAAATAGACGTCTTTTTGTATACAAAGTAGTCGTCGTTTTGGATACAAAATTAAACTTGTGTGCTGAAAATCCTACTTTTTGGTTCAAAATTCAACTATTTGTTAGAAAATTCTAATTTTTGCCCCGGCGGACTGAAGAAACCGAATGAAGCCTCTACAAAGCATCTGTAAAGACCCCATTGGATCCCCATTCGGTTCCTTTTTAAAAAACTCGAAAAAAAATAGCTAAATCAACTTTTAAATTGTTGAAATTAGGATTCTACGTTAAAATTCCCTATAGAAGGTCATACGCAGTGTCTATGTCATATTATAAAACAGCAAACTATATTATTTCAGTGTGCTCTTAATAATGCTCTGCGATTAAAAAAGTGGCTTGTTAAAACAGAATCTGGAATCAAGACCTGCGGTTGGCAAAACGATTCAAGCTTGAATGATAGCAGTAATATTAGTACTGACAGCAAGATTAATATTGAAAACGGCTACGAGTTCAGATTTTCAGAAA
>NC_046662.1:110431941-110451046 GCF_010883055.1 Belonocnema kinseyi | reverse complement strand
AATACAATTGTCCGAAAATATTACTCTTCATACATGAATTTTTGTAAAGTGAAATATAAGAATAAGCGGAAGAGATTTGTCGGGGAAGGTAAAAGTATCTGTTGTGTAGAATGGTGTAGCCCGAAATTTACACAGTTTTAATCATTGTATTGAACTCATTAACGATACTTTGAAAACAAAATATGTGGATATTAAAACGTGAAATTGTTTTAGTTTTCATCAATTCTTTGACCCTTTTCTTTTCATTTCCTCTTCCTATAGTTAATCTTTTTTTTTCTCAGCTATCTTGAAAAAGATCACCAAATTATAATGTAGAATAATCGGTAGGAGAACTTAAGACAATCAACCGATGTTAAATGTAAATCGATAAATCCCTATATTACTAATATATGATCAATTGACAGCTAAAGCTAACATAAATTTCTACGGATTTAATTAATTATTCTTTTTTTTTATTAGTTGCGCATTGAATTCTTAATTTTATATTTAACAGTCTTATTTAGAAATAAATATAAAATAATTTTGTATTTTTAAGTAATATTTACTCCTTACTGTCGACCGAATGGATCTTAACAAGTTTCACGAAAAGAATGCTAAGTGAGTTTGATGCATCAGCAACTCACATTACAAGATGCCTGCCATGACACATCATTGAATTTAGTGAGCTTAGAGCTTAGGTTTCTATTCAAGCAAATGGTTTTAAGCGCGAGTGTAGCCTTTTTTTCAACTACTATATACAAACTAATTAACTTTTTGGGTTAAAAATAGACGTCTTTTTGTATACAAAGTAGTCGTCGTTTTGGATACAAAATTAAACTTGTGTGCTGAAAATTCTACTTTTTGGTTCAAAATTCAACTATTTTTTAGAAAATTCTAATTTTTGCCCCGGCGGACCGAAGAAACCGAATGAAGCCTCTACGAAGCACCTGTAAAGACCCCATTGGATCCCCATTCGGTTCCTTTTTAAAAAACTCGAAAAAAACAGCTAAATCAACTTTTAAATTGTTGAAATTCGGATTCTACGTTAAAATTCCCTATAGAAGGTACAAGCGATGCGTTTGAAGTGTAGCAGTCAACAGGCGTTATACGTCTTATATTTCTTTAAACTTTTAACCGCTACAAAAAAAAAACTATTGCAATTATTCCGCGACCTGCTCTAGGGAATTTTAACGTAGAATCCGAATTTCAACCATTTAAAAGTTGATTTTGCTCTTTTTTCGAGTTTCTTAAAAAGGAACCGAATGGGGACCCAATGTGGTCTTTACGGGTACTTTGTAGAGGCTCCATTTGGTTCCTTCGGTCCGCCAGGGTGGCTAAAAAGCCAATTTTTTGGACAGAAAATTATTCTTGTTTGTCGAAAATTTAACTTTATGGTCAAAAATTTAAGTATCTTGTTGTAAATACATCTTTCTTAATTGAAAATGATCTTTTTTTGTTGAAATTCATTTTTTCTGATTTTGAATTCCACTCTTGTCTAAAACATTTTACTTTTGTGCTTTAAAACTTTACTCTTTTGTTGAAAATTCATAATTTTGATAGAAACGTCTTCTTTCTTGATTGAATAATAACGTTTTTAAAAAAAATCAAAATATCTTCTAGAAAGTTCGTCTGTTTGTCATGAAAATTCCAATATTCGAATTTCAATATTTTTTTACTGAAAATTTGACCGTTCGATCAAAAATGCATCTTTGTATGCGAGAATTCAAATATTTGATTAGAACTATTTTGTTAAAGTCATCATTTTTGATCATAAATTTAACTATGTTATTAAAAATTTATATTAAGAAATCCTCCATCTTAGTTAAAAATTTATCTTTCGAATTCGAAAAGAACCTTTGTTTTAGTTTAGCCGTCTTTCAAAAAATTAATATTATAGGCTTCCGATAAACGGGTTAAGGCAGGATGTAACCTCACCTTGCAACTAATTGGTTCTTTTTCCCTTTGTCGATTCCTTGCGACACTGCAGCTTTCTTTTTAATGAGGCACAATCTTGTCCTTCTACACATTTCATCCTCACAAATATAATTTTAAAATAATTTTTTTATTTCTTTATGTACGTTCTAATTATTGTTTGTTGTGAAGAATTATAAACAAAAACATAAAAAGATCATTTTAAATTAGAGCGTCATTGCTGTAGTAAAAATGCGTAATAGGTTATCAATAGAAACTGTTTAAAACCATATAGGATGCAGATAGCTTTCTATGTGGTCTTACGTGGTTCTTAAGAGCCTTTTATTTGAGTATGGTTTTTAATGGCTTGTATTCGGCAATTATACGGCTACTGGGAGCAAAATTAACTTGAATTTATTTTCCTAATAGGCTCTATTAGGCACTGATGTGCTTTTAAAAAACGGCTGGGAATATTACAAAGTACAAGATGCTTCTCTATGTGGCTCTGTGATGTTTTTAATGGTCAAATGGATTTCTATTCATCAAATAAAAATTCGAAGATCTGCATTGATCTAATAGGTTCTGCTTTCTTTCGAACGCCAAAAGTTTGAAATTGCTGTTCTGAGAGGTTTTATTAGGATTTGTTATGGTAAATCGAGGTTCAATGAATTGCATATTAAAACTCAAAATAATGGTTTATAAAGTTGATCTATGAAGCACCTTTTAGGTTCTCCTTTCTCGCGAACTGCAGAAGTAAAAAATTGCTGCTCTAAGAGGTTCTCTTGGAAATTAGAATGGGAACTCGGATTAAAATTAATCGGACATTGAAACTCAAAATAATGTTTTCATTAGCGTTTTCATTAGCAAAAAACAGCGTTTTTTCTTGTATATTTTATATAAAATTAAAAGAGTTTCATGTCCGGCCGACTTTACAACCATATCTTTATATCTTTTGGGTCGCTCAATCTGAATCTGGGGTTCCAATAGTCCTATCTGGGTGTTCCATGAGCATGATTCCCCTTGCCTGAAATTGTAGGATCTAAGAAAAATAAAACACTTTTTTTGGAACAAGTTTTATTTAATTTCAGCATTACCCAGGAACAACGGCGTGGACGTAGTAAATTCTGTTCCCTTTGGGGTGCTGGATTAGCGTGAGTCCCCTTGCCTCTCACGTTATGGTGCTATATTAGCATGAGTCCCTTCGTCTTTCTAGATCGGGGTGCTGAATTAGCGTGAGTTCCCCTTGCCTCTCACGTTGGGGTGCTAGATTAGTGTGAGTCCCCTCGCCTCTCACGATTTTATTCGACAATATCGGACTCTTTTTTTTCAAAAGATCTACGGAGTCAGTGTCGCTTCCGTTTAGTTCCCTTTGAAACTTGATCTCGTTTTAATGACCAACAGTAGTCAGCCATCATATTAACATCCCAATGTCCCTGATGTCTACGCTCTATCTCTTTGATGTCTTGGTGAAAACGTTCGCCTTGTTCTTCACTAAATTCTCCCAGATTCTTTGGAAACTCGTCAATGTGAGAATCAAGAAAATGGAGCTTCAAGTTCATTAGACAACCCAAGTCACCAAAATTTGAAACCATATCAGAAACAATTTTTTTGTAATCTGCACTTTTGTGATTGCCTAAAAAATTTTCAACAACCATCTTAAAACTAAGCCAGGCAGCCTTTTCAGTGTCTGTCATTTTTTAAATGAATTCCGGATCCCGCAACATTTTTCGTATTTGTGGTCCATTAAATACACCCGCTTTCAACTTCGCTTCGGAAAGTTGTGGAAATTGATTGCTCAAGTATAGAAAGCAGTCACCGTCAATATCAAGAGCTTTGACAAATTGCTTCATAAGACCAAGCTTGATATGAAGGGGTGGAATTAAAATATCTTTTGGATTGACTAAAGGTTTTTTAATTATTTTCAATTTTCCTACGTCAAATGATGTTCTTTTTGGCCATTTTTTTTTTATAATGCTTGATGCGTTTTCTACTGTCCCATAAACACAAGTAACAGGGTGTTTTTGTAAACCCTGATTGCTGTATATTGTGCAGTATATTGTGCAGTAATACTGCTTTCAGGCTGCGCATGGAAGCGTCAATAAATAGTCTCCAATCTTCTGGTTTATAAATACCGAGTTTCATCTTTTCCATCAACCCATCAATATTATCACAGTACACTAATTTTCCCTTTTCATTAACTTCAGATTTAAAGTATTGTCTAAAACCTTTTTCTCTATTCCTACAAGAACTTATTTTTATTTTTTCAGCAAAACAAATTTTTTTCTTGAAAATGGAAGCTAAATATTCCATACCATCCTTAGCAAGTCCTAGATCTCGTGCACAGTCATTAAATTCTGCCCACGTAAATAACTCTGGAGCAACACGGTTTTCGCTATGTGGAAGGTTCTGTTCATCTTCATCGTTGTATTCATCGTCATCATATTCAATACCATCTTCGTCATAATCATCATATTTATCATTTTTCAGAATACTTTCGTCACTGTTACGATCAATTTCGTCATCGTTTTCAACCGTATGAGTCGTATCTCTGCTCACTGACAATTTCCTGAAGGTTTTTGAAGTATCGTTATCTTCCACTGGTTTTGTGACGCTAGATATATCAGCATATTTGACACTACCTTTATTTCTTCTATTTATTCCATTAAGATTGGTCATACAGAAGTAGCAGTCTTCCTCTCGCAAAGGTTGCCTCCATATCATTGGTTTTCTAATTTCGAGTGTTTTCTTATTGCCTTCATTACTTTTGTGACGAGTAAGTGACTGAAAACATGCACCACAAACGTTATGAGGAACCCAGTTTTCAGTTTGGTTTTGGACTTTTATACCAAAATAGTCTTCATAAATTGATATAAGTTCATCACTAAATGATCTACGATTTACTGGCACATCAAATTTGCCACATATATAGCAAAATATATCTGAATTTTTTTGGCATTGATGTGCTTCAAAAGTAGTTGACTGGTTGGAATTAGTGAGCTGTTTACGTGCCATAACTGTTTGGATCGTTGGATCACTGTTATAGTTACCGGATATAAATAGCCACGCGAATATAAATCGCGCTCGATTTTATTTCTCGTTGTTTGATCTAAAAGCGATGAGCTGGAGACTTGAGTGAGCAAAGGAACGTGGCCTAACGCGTGAAACTTCGACACCTTCCCTCTCAAGTCGAAGCTTCTGGGAAAAAAGTTCTCGCACGAAAGCGTGACCGTGTATCTCTATTCCTTGCTGCCTTTTCACGGCAAAAGCTAGTTATTAGATCGAGGAGCCGTTCCGTGAATTAATCTCTACCGATTTCCCTCAGTGTGGTTTGGAATTCATGGGTATTGATGAGTACATTAAGAATTTATGAGATGGATTGCCGTGAGTTCGTAGGTCTTTGGATGTTAAGGGAAAAGAAGGATGTTTACAGCCTCTTAAATATGAAGTGCTTGACCGGTCTATCGATCATTGAACCTTTATTTAACCTATGTAAAACGCGGCAGAAGTTTTACATTTTCAACAGATAGGACTGCTGTCATTTTTCACAATTTGCGCTTCATTAAGCTGTATGAATTCAGGATATGTGTTTTAAGAATTTCTGAGTTTGGGCTTGACAGATTTAGGGTTATGAATTCTGGCTTCTTTCACTTGGGCTTCGTATGTTTAAGATTGAGGTTTGCGTGAGTTTAAAATACAAATATTAACGTAGAAATTCGAAATGGCCAATTTTCGACTATAGTTATGCTTTTTACGGTGAAATCTGAACTGGCATTGTCCTTCGGACCCCGGATTCAGATTCAGCGACCCAAAAGACATATAAATATGGTTGTAAAGTCGACGGGATATTCAAATCTTTTGTTTTTATACAAAATATACAAGAAAAAACGCTGTTTTCGACGTTTTTACGTCTCTTTTTGCATTTTTTTGGGAAACTATGACCTGATTGGGTTATTTGGACCCCGGATTCAGATTTAGCGACCCAAAAGGCATCAAGATATTCTTGTAAAGTCGCCAGAACATAAAAATCTTTAGTTTTTACTCAAAATATACAAAAAACGCTGTTTTCCTCATTTTTACGTATATTTTTGCTTTTTTTGGAAAACTTTGACCTGATTTGGTTATTTGGACCCCGGATTCAAAATCAACGACCCCAAAAACATATAGATATGGTAGTGTAGTCTACCGGACAGACCACTTTTTTTTGTGTGCCTGTGTTATGGATCGTAGCTTATTGTTCATTGATAACATTCGAATTAACTGTTGCGACTTGTGAGGATTCCAGAAGTTTTGACACTTTAATTTATTCCTTAAATATTCTATTAGTATAAGTCGCGTTATGGCGCGACTTTTCCTTTAAGGGGGGAAGTGTGACGATCCACGAATGATCGTTAATATTGCGTTTTGCCATAAGGGCAGCACCTCTCGGAGGTGTTGATAAGCGCGCAAAATTTGAAGGAGGAAGAAAAACAACAATTCACTCTGGTTTGCTGGAAATTATTTTTAAAAATTTATGATTTAACGACAAATTGGTTTTAAAAAAGAGAGACTTGGTATTTTGAAAGAGCTGACTCTGTAGTTTTAAGAAATTTTATTATCAAGTTCATACTTAGATATTATGAATTGCACGTAGTATAGAGAAATGGTGTTGGATACTAGTTTGAACTAGAATTTTCATTAATATTATCTATATACAGACTCAGAACTATAGATTGATGTGCCGGTGAGGTACAGGCTCATCAATCTGGAGTTCTGAGTCGGTTTTATTACTTCGAGAACGGTAACGAGAACGAGAATATTACCGAGAAATAAATTCTCTGAGAATTTATGAGAATTTAAGAATTTATTCCTAGTTTTCATTAAATTCGTCCTGTACTCACCGTACGCATTTATGCGAGGTTAGGTACCGGTGCTTCTGCGATGCATCGTGCTCGTGCATTGTTAATTGTTAATTTTGTAAATGTTCATCAATAAGAGAGGTAATTATTAATTAGCTCTATATAATAAACAATAGTTTAATATTTTGATAAGATATTTTTTATTATGATGAGGTTTACTTATGGCGGTAATGAGAACAACTTTTTTAAGAAACTTGTTTTTAATCTTTTAAGATAACTTAATTCAGATTATATGTTATGTCAGCGCTAAACCTCTAGAAGTTTTTGGTCATCGAGGCGTTGTAGATATTTGTTCTTAAAGTATATAGACAAAATACTTTATCATTAAAATATGTGTTTGAACTTTTTATATTTTAGATCGCTTAGATGTTTAGAAAGGAAAAACTACATCATTATATTTTAGCCTATAAAAATGACCAAACCAAAGTGCCTTATTTGGAATTATTATCAAAAAATTGTAGACTCACGTACAGGAACAGAGTCATTTATGTGCAAATTTTGTAATGCACTTTACCAAAAAAATGCTACAAGGCAAAAAAATCACCTATTGAAATGTAAATATTGCCCAGATGCAGTAAAGAACTTATTAAATCAAAAAGACTCTTAACTGTCGTCGATGACAAAAATAAAATTCAAGGTGATTTTTACTTGTTTTTAAACTTTTTGTTTAAACACGAAGTTAAGAAAAAGAATATTTAATTCGTAATAACTAAATACCTGCAACTTTAGTTTACCAAACTTCCACATGCATGTTTTATTCAAATTTATTGTAAATTAGTTTCAAATAATATCTTTTTATTATAAGTTAGTTGTAATATCAATAATTAACACACAGCTAACTTGGCAAGTGTAATAGAAGTTGAAGGAAATATCGAAAATGCATCAAAGAATCCAGAAACTACTGAATCTCCAACAGAACTGTTTTCTTTGAGTAAATACATTGATGCGCTTTTTAAGAATAAAGAAAATGTGCCATCAACTATCCAACGAACAGAAAAAAACAATCTGCTTTGAGAACATTTTTTGACACGATGTTCGAGCAAGATCAGGTACGTTAAAATATTTTTTGCATGTATACACATTTTTTCTGCAAACTATTTGCAACTTTGCACGTAATAGATCAACGTAAATTATTTAAAATAAAGAATTAATTTAATTGTGTTTCTTTTTAAATAAAATTACAATCGATAAAAGGAGTTTCGTCGATTTAAGTAAGATGCATTTGATTTTAGTTATAATGTAATGATTGGTATCTTTTTAAACTTTTCTCTATATCCACTGATTATCTAGAAAGTTTTCGACAAAAAGATTTATAATTTTTTTTACAGTATGTACACTATGCATAATTCGGTTAATCTTTCCAGATGGATCTTGATGAATTGACTGCGTGGGCAATTTATGCAACAACTGCACCTTTATCGATGTTTGAAAATGAATATTGGAAACAATTGTTATTAAAGTTACGGCCAGTCTGGAAACTACCTTCTGCCTGCATATTAAGTAATGTTTTACTTGAAAAGGAGTTCCTGAGAGTACAAAACGATGTTCACACAAAAATAGCTAGTGCAAATGCAGTCGGAGTTCAATGTGACGGATGGAATAATAATAATAAATGATAATGTCAAATAAAGCAATGAGTACTTTTAATGCCAAGATTTAATTTTACTATCTGAAATATTTGTTTGAAATATTTCTTTATTTTATAGGGTGCAAGGATAATACGTATATTAAGGTGGCCCTTATTTTTCACTTTTCTAATTTCTTTGCTGCCCCCCTCCCCCTTTTGTTTAAATGCTCAAAAAATTCTTTATATTTGAGCAGAATTGGTTAATATTTAAGGGTAGCGAAAGGACCATGAAGTTCGGCGTTAATTTAATACGGAAAAAAGTTAGCATTTTGTAAATGTAATTTTTAAACGCAATCATATATTATAAATAAATCCGTATTCCAGTATATCTTTCAGAATTCTAGGGACATTAAGATTTATTCATAAATTTCGGGTTAAATGAGCTAAAAATTTGTAATTTTTCAATCAATTTTCATTTGTTTGAAAATGTGCGTTATTACAGTAAATGGGTGAATGAACGTATTTTCTAGACGTTACGAGTTATTCTTTAATTAATTAAAACAATGACTTAATTCTTTGATATAATTCTAAAGCTATATTTCAACAAAATGGAATTGTTTAAACATTTTTTATACATTTTGTTTTTATCATTAATATGAAGAACTTATGACGTCTAGAAATTACGTTAAATTAATTTCTTACTAGAAAAGAAATGTTTAAAACAAACTGAAATTGTTCACAAAATTGAAAATTGGTTCACAGATGACTGAGTTTTCTTAAATTACTGATCAATATATATATTTTTAAATTGAAAAATATTTTTTGGGCATTCGAACAAAACTGGAGATGATGGCAGAGAAACTCAAGAAAAAAAATTTCACAAGTGCAAATAAAAATCATTCTAATTTATATCATATTTTTAGTTTTAATTATTTGCTACTTAGAATGTACATTTATCAAAAATTATATAAGTTGTTTTGTTTCAGAAACGAAGCAGTAATAAACATAATTGTCTCTACTCCAGAACCAGTTCTTTACAAAACAATAGCCACTGCGGAAAAGTCATACTGGCGAGTACATGGCCACACTAATGCTAAATTTTACAGAAGAAAATGGATCTAGTAAGGTACTCGCAGTCGCTACTGATAATGCATCAGCCATGGTTACAGCTAAGAGGCTAACTCAGGAAAAATACCCACATATTGCTGTATATGACTGCTGTGCCCATTGTTTAAATTTATTGATCGGCGATTTTATGGGTCAGAAAACTTTCCATAATGTGGAGGAACAAGCCAACTCTGTTGTGAAACAGATAAATGGATCTCAGTTTTTAAAAGCGACCCTTGTAAATATAAAAAAAAAGAGAAAATTGAAGGTCACTTCACTTAAACTTTCAGGAAAAACTCGATGGGGGCCGATGGTCTTCTGTGCCGAAAGTTTGATAGAAAATAAATTTGCTTTAAAAACTTTGGCCATATCAGAAAATGTTAAGAAATATTCACCATTCGATGTACGACAAACTATATTAGATGAGCATTTTTGGTTTGGTCTTAAGTGCCTTCTCGAGATTTTATCGCCTGCTATAAAATGGATCACCATTCTTGAAGGAAACGATGCACCATTAAGTTTGGTCCCCGAAGATTTTTGCGACATAATAAATTCTGTTGAGGCGAAGCTGAAACAATCACCTTTTTCGCTGGAAGAAGAACAGAACATTAAAGAATTTTTAAAACAACGAAGTTTATTTAGCTTATGATCAACCCATTACGCAGCCAACATCGTAGACCCCAAGTACAACGGAAAAAATTTATCCTTAGATCAGAAATTAAAACGAATGAAGTTTATTCAAGACAGAATTGCTCTCTTGTGCGGCAAATCTGCGAGATTACCAATTATTCTCACGGATCTTGCTGCCTACCAAAGCGAAACGGGGATATACAGCACTCCTTACTTGCAAAGTATAAAATCAACGATCAGTGCTGATGCTTGGTGGAATGCTTTAGGATTATATAACTTTGATGAAAGAGGTGAGACTGCAATTAAAGTATTTGTAAAGTGTTATGTTATTTAAGATAAAGTAGTATTGTAACGTCGACTCATGCGATTTGACTTACTAATATAGAATCAAACTATGACACTTTAAGGTTTCTGTGTAATATGAACAAAATAAAATGATTGTTTTAAAGAAATAAATTGTCAAATAAAAAAATACTTATTTAAACAAATGTGCAAAGAATATGTAACATTTATTCAGAAATTAAGAAATAAAATAAATTTTGGAGCGTGCGTTTAAATCTGCGACTTTAAAATCGCAGCTGTAAGCGCAAGCTCCAAAACAACATGAATTTGAAGACTATAATTAATTGATAAACTAGTGTTTTGCGTATATGAAATGGCTAACTATTTCTAAGCTAGTAAATAACTTATATTTAACTATTTGAACAACGTAAATAATAAAAATGTCGTTAAAAATCATAAATTTTTTAATTCTTTTAAATTATCCTAAATTCTGTCATATTCTCGGTTATATAACCCGAACATAAATTTTCGAGAATTTAAGAACTCTACATCAATCTCGCATGACATGCACATGACAATACATCGATTGGTATGGCAGAATAAAGCAAAGAGCCGGATGCCGAATGCAACACTCAAACCCAGTGTTCTTTCAAGTAGATAGTTGATAAAAGTGTACGTTCAATACAGCCATGAAACCGAGGCATAAAATTGTTGTACCTACACTATAATATTTTGATGTTTTAATCATAAATCTAATGCTACACTTCTGCCAACTATCGTTTTAGTCAAACAAACTTGCTTTGTCATATTAGGCTTGGTGATTTTTTTATACGCAGGTAATAATTCTTAAATTCGTATGGCTGAGACAGCAGAATTTTCTTTCCAATTCAGTTAGAAATTCTCCAGAAAAACTCTAATTGCTATTAGCCTTAAACTATTTCTTTCAGTGTAGGATAGACGATTGATATGAAACTTCAAATACAAATATTTCGGGCTGTCTAAATCACGAAAATACATTCATTTGTTTTAAATTTAAATCTTGACTTTTTGTCAAAAAAGTAGTATTGTTCCCATACAAAAATGTCATGCTTTGACTTAGAAAAGTAATTTCTTCAGTAATATTTCTTTCAAAGAAAGAAATATTCCTTTGCAATAAATTTGAAAATTCTTAAGTCAAAGAAATGATTTATTTGGAGCTAAGAATCTATTTCTACTAAAAAATATTATTTTTTATTTGACCTTTACATTTCTTTAAATAAAATAACTATTTTGGTTGAAAAAAGAACAGGTTAGTTTAAAATGATTATAGATTTTATTTGAATCCAATCATAATTACCCCGGCGGACCGAAGGAACCGAATGAAGCCTCTACAAAGTACCCGTAAAGACCTCATTGAGTCCTCGTTCGGTTCCTTTTTGAAAAACTTGAAAAAACAGTAAAATCAACTTTTAGATGGTTGAAATTCGGATTCTACGTTAAAATTCCCTATAGAAGGTTATGTAATAATCGCAATATTTTTTTTTTCAATGGTAAAAAGTTTTAAAAAATTTAAGACGTATAACGCCTGCTGACTGCTACTTACAGACGATGCGTTTGAAGTGTTACAGTTAACAGGCGTTTTACGTCATATTTATTTTAACTATTTACCGTTGCAAAAAAAAACTATTGCGATTATTCCGTGACTTTCTATACGGAATTTTAACGTGGATTCCGAATTTCAACAATTTAAAAGCTTATTTTGCTGTTTTTTTTTCGAGTTTTTTAAAAAGGAACCGAATGAGGACCCAATGGGGCCTTTACGGGTACTTTGTAGAGGCTCCATTCGGTTACTTCAGTCCGTCAGGTAACCTGAGGGGAAAAGTTTTTAAAAATATTTTTGGGTAGAAATTAATTTTATTCTTTCCTAATTTACAATTCCTCACGAAATCCAAGACAAAAAGATAAATTGTGACGAAATTGTGCAAAGAAATAACACAAATTTACATAAAAACGAGGTTAGGTCGTGCTGTATAAAAGTATCTATTTACACGGCAGAAAGCTTCTACGCTTTTTGAAATCCCTACGATGCAAGGATGTTGCGCACTTCTTTAACACACATTTTAGAGATTTTAGTTACTACCAAGAGCCGTCGCTTCCACGTCTTAGCAAAAATTTGACAACACGTGTTCCAATAAAAGACGCGTTGACGTAAAATAACCAAAGAGACTTGTTCTGCGCAATATCATGGCGCATTGGTAATACGGACTAAGAAAATCTTTCCTCGATTTGAAGAAATAATTTGCTTCTTTCGAATTACCGACTCTAAAGAAATTATTTCTTTCATTTTTCCTAGTAACTTTTTTTAATCAAAAGAATTTTGTTTTAAATCAAACAAATCATTCAAACAAATAATTTCTTTAAATTAAAGAAATTACGTGACGTCATTTATTAAAACCAAAAATAAATTTTCCTTTAATATACAAATATTATTAGGTTGAATCAAAAGAACTTAGTCAAAAATTGTTGTTTTTTTAATTTAATAAGAACTTTTTTCTGGGTGCGAGTTAAATAATTATATACGTTAAAAAAATATTATATATATATATATAAATATAAATTTTTAATAAGGACAACCGCAGGATTTCGCCGGGAGCGGGTGCTAATCTGGAAAATTTCACCCGCTCCCAGCGAAATCGCTGTAAAATTTCAGCCACAACCACGTCTCAAGACCGTGAGATAGATGTTTACAGTCTGTAAAGGAATCAATATGACGATCCAGCAAAAGCCTCGTGGACCCTAAGAACACGGAGCGACCCAAGGACTACCGCCTTCTGCATGTATATATATATATATATTGATCTATTTCCTTGGAAGAAATATTTGCTCTAATAAAAATCTGCAATTAAGTAATTAGAACAAATATTTGCCTCAAAAAAGGATATACTTTTCTGAAATAAATACAATTGTATTGCATTGAAATAAATATTTTTTACATTCTCATCAAGACAAGGTATTATATTTGTGTAAGTTTGACCCACCCCCCCTCGTTTTTATCAAATGTCCACGTTTTGAGATCTCTTGAATCCGAAATACAGGTTTTTACGAATGTGTATGCCTCTTTGTGTGTGTGTGTGTGTGTGTGTATGTAGATTTTTAGTTTGTCAACACGATAACTTTCGAAAGAATTGACAGATTGGATTGGCCTTTGGTATACTCTTTTAGTGTCTTAAAATAAAGGTCAAATTCGTTAGCCAGCCATTTTTGGTGAAAATTCAAAAAGTGAGCGTATTTTGAAAATGTTTTAAACACTTTTTTTTTTAATTCAAAAATTTTCTCTGCGGATATTCATAGTATTCGATCAGGCAATCAATTTATCCCTATGACTTTTTTTATAAAACCAAAATATACCAGAGTTATAGCATTTACAGTATTTAAAAAAACACGAAAATCAACATTTTAAGCCAAATAACGCACGATATGAAAAAAAGTCAAGGGAAGAAAAATGTTTTTTTTTCAATGCCCTACAAGATTGTCCAAAAAATTTTTTGAATTTTCTTAAAAAATTGAACATTCAAATTTTGACAGAATAAAAAAAGAATGAAAAATGAAAAATTACATTTTGCAGTTAAACTGTGCAAAGTAGGTAAAAAGTTGTGAATACAAAAATAGCGCATTTTTTAAAGTTCTACAGATTTCTTTTTAATCACTTTTTGATAGCATGCGTATTTTGTGTTTTAATCGTCAAACACTATATTAACAATAAAAATGGCTATTTGACGTTCCCGGTGCTCGTCA
Source organism: Belonocnema kinseyi (assembly GCF_010883055.1). Taxonomy (NCBI): domain Eukaryota; kingdom Metazoa; phylum Arthropoda; class Insecta; order Hymenoptera; family Cynipidae; genus Belonocnema; species Belonocnema kinseyi. The sequence goes on along the minus strand of NC_046662.1, from coordinate 110,436,901 downwards.
ATAACAGAGAAATGGTTGAAATCGCTTAAGTTGCACAAAATAGCATTAGTTATGTTGCAAGAAATTGGAATCGAAACAATATTATATGAAGAAATTTCTCTTCTGATTATAATTGTTCATATTATAAACAAATTTAATGCACAAAGGAAGTAATCAGACATTTTTCGACAGAAATATTCGTTTTTTTCTAGGTTAATTATATTTAATTTGGAAGTTTATGACAATTTTAGAAAAATTCATGATTTGTTGATTAATCTTATAACTTTTGAAACAAATTTAATAAACAACTGCATTATTCGGGCGTTTGTGGAGAGAAAAATTTGAATTTTTCAATAGCAGTCTTTCCAGCTGGGAAATTCATGAGACAATTTCAGCAAAATTCATAATTTTTTTATCAATTTTATGAGTTTTTTAAAACAAATTTAATAAACAAACGCATTATTGGGACATCTGTCAATGGAAAAATTCTTTTTTGTTTTGATATCAGACTTATAATTGGCATCTGCATAATAAATTCGGCAGCCTTCATGTTGAGATGACAAATTTTATAATTTTTAAAAACAAATTCATTATTCGGGCACCTGTGGACGAACAAATGCGTTTTTGTTTCTTTCGATTTCAGTCTTTTTAATTGGGAAATTCATGATGATTTTAGCGAAATTCATAATTGGTTGATTAATTTTATATTTTTTCAAAACAAATTTAATAAACAAATGCATTATTCGAGCATCTGTCGATGGAAAATTCATTTTTTTCGATATCCTCATTAAAACTGTTGACAAAGAAAAAAACGAATTTTTCTGTCGACAAATCCCTGATTAATGCATTTGTTCAACAAATTTGTTTAAAGAAATAATAAAATTTATCAACATATTATGAATTTGGCTGAAATTTCCATCAAGTTCCCATATGAAAAGACTGGCATTTAAAAACCCGAATTTTTCTTTCGACGAATGCTCGAATAATGCATTTTTTTATTACGTTTGTTTAAAAGATCATTAGATAAATAATTTGTTTATAAAAAATTCTGTTGTTCAATGTATAATATTGAAACATTTTTAGCTAATATTAGTTTATAACACTTAGGCGATTTTAACACTTTTCCTGTTATTGACGAGCACTGTGAACGTCAAATAGATAAAATGGCCATTTTCTTGTCTTATTTGTTTATTAAAAAAAATTGAAAAATCAGACTGGACAACTCTCTTAGAAATTTTAACAGCTTTTTCTCGATTTTTTTTGTACACTGTAGGCCGGGAATGTGAAAATGGGATCATATGAACTGCCATCTAACACAACGCTGCTGAAGGTTGGTTGAAATTCTCAGCATAAAACACCAACCAGCTATGACTCTTGGTTCAAACTAACCGCCTCCCAGCCCCGACCCCCAAATCCTCGTTAATCGAAGTTTTATGGGTCATGGAGTTAGAGATTTAATTTAGAAGTTGAAAAAATGTAAGGCTGATGTTTCGACCGTATGTGCTACGTTTGAATCGTAAGAATAAAATTGAAAATGAGTAAATTCAGTTTTTAAAAAACGCAGAAGTTGCAGTAAAATGTTTAATAACAAATTTTTTTAATGAATGCGCATTTTTAGAAAAAGACAATGAAAGTATTTTATGAATTATAATAATATATATTTATGGAAATGATATACAAGTTGAGACACAAATTCGAGTGCGAAGCACGAGATACGTGATGAGAATGTATTCGTTAAAGCCGATGAAGCTTTAACTAAAAAGAAGTCACTATCAACAAATTACTGTTGTTGACGTTTTGACCTTTACTTTAAAAAAATCTGTGCACAAGTGTAAGGAATATACAAAGACTGAGCGCGGACCGCGAGGTAAATACTTTACTGAGCGTGGAACGCAATATAAATATGTTATCAAGCGCGAAGCGCGAGAAACCACAGTTGCGCGTCTTAGGCGCGCTCAGTACAAGCAACTTTTTTTTATGATATGCTTTGAACATTCTGAGAATTTTTGTTTACCCCTTAAAATTAGAAATAAGCATTGCTATTAAAATACTATTACTTCAGAATTATCATTGTCAAATTAAACTCCTGAAAGTCTGCTATATTTATATTTTTCTATTTCAGCTATTCAAAATTTTAAACAATTGTGGTTGTGTGTACGTCAATAGAATATTTGTTTTATTTTAAGCTACAGTTATTTTTGTAAATAACATTGTTTTCAAAACAATCTTCTCTTTTCCTGTAATCAAGGCCTTGTTTCTTTGAATCAATTCATGCTTTGTTAACTTTGTTACATACTTTTTCTGACAAATATTTCTTGGTATCTGATATACATATTTTCTCATATGAAAATCTCCTTTCTTGTTTCAAAGAAGTATTCAGTAAAACTCAGTTTAAACTTTTTTGAACCAAAAAGTTACATCTTCCAATTAAGAAACATATTCAATTCAGCCGATGGAATTTAATTTGTATTTTCTCTTGCAACCAATAAAAAAGTTCCTTCGCTTTGTCAATATTTGAATGACTGAAATAAACATTCATTTCCCACAATTTCATAATCCTGGTTTAGATAAAACCATTTGTTTGTATTAAAGCGAAAATTTGTTAGGAAAATTAATAATAAGATCAATCAAGAATTAATGCCTCCAAAGAATATAAATATAGGATATAATATGCATAAAATTGTATCTAATATATTAACTTAATTTAAAATATTTCAACTTATTCATATAATTTTTCCTTACCTGCGAGATTTTCTTTGTAAAAAAAAAATTAAAGTGCTAATAAAATGTATGATAATGACGTTTGAAGGAGAGCACGATAAGAAGAAATTGTGACTTTTATGAGAGAATGTGACCGATTAATCTGGAAATAGCTAACAGCTATAAAAAATACCTGATTCATAAATGGCACATCGGAGACCACATTGTCGTTTCATATAGAGAGCATTATACTCGAAATGATTTCAACTCATCTCGTGAGTTGAAATTTTTCAGGATTCTTGGACATTTTTTAAACGTTCTTTTTGATTCTTTTTAAATTTGATTCACTACGTGAATGTAGGAAATACATTTGTGTTTAGACGGGAAAAAGTGCATTAATCTTTCCTAAATTATTTCTATAGTGGGGGATAAGAGCAAACCTTGAACAAATGTTATAAATGTTGTATAACTTTCAGGATTTAGTATAAAAGAAATGTGTAATAACTCTAAAAGAGTTCTGCAAACTTCATACTTCATAACTTCATAACATCATAACTTCATAACTTCAAAAATGGTAATAAAGTATATGGAGAAATTCATGAAAAAGTTTTGAAAACGTTCGTAAAAATCACATTTGAGGTATAACATTATGAAAAATCTTATAAAAATTCGATTCAGGGTATCGAGTGTTTATGAAGTACTTCAATATAAGATCTATATAGACCCTAGGTCTATAAAATGTAGCTGCAAGTCCTTACTGTGCGAAGGTCGCAAAATTCCCCGCGTCCCTCGCCCCCATCCAAACCATTAGTTTAATGTTTAACGGGTTTAACGTACGAAGTTTATGAGTGAGGAATATTTATAATAATATGGAATCGGATTAAAGAAGAAGTACGAGTAATCCATTTTAAATTAGACATGGACTTGAAATCGCAGAATATGTCGAGGGCGAAATATGTTGTTTTTTAGAGTAAATGAGGCGGAATGTAAAGTGGCAGCGGCTTTTCTGAAAACATTAAAAAACGATTTTCACAAAAAATCCACCTTTAAATTTTTTGTCACTTTTTTCTGTACTTTGATAACGAAGATAGCTTGTAAGTTTGGTGCATAGGGCCCTGTCTGATTTGGAATGGATTTAGTCAGTGACGATTGTTATTCGTACGTTATTCTCCAAAAAACCGACGTTGATTACAGTTTGCTTGTAACCAATATTAAGAACATCGCCGATGGTTATAAATATATACCAAAGAGTTGGATGTAACATGTACTTAAAATAAAAAATCCGCCCGCGTCGCGGGCATACTCTGATTGCGCGCTGCGCGAGCGGCTCGCAAGTTTGAGCACGCCTAAGGCGAGCGATTGTTGGTTCTCGCGCTTTGCGCTCGGTGATTTAATTATCTCGTGCTCCGCGCTCGGTCTTTGTATATTATTTACACTTGCGCACAGATTTTTTTAATCTATAAGTCAAAACGTCGACAACAGTAATTTGGTGATAGTGACTTCTTTTTAGTTGAAGCTTCCTCGGCTTTAACGAATACATTCTCATCACGTATCTCGTGCTTCGAACTCGAATTTGTATCTCAACTTGTATATCATTTTCATTAATGTACTCGTATATCATTACAATTTATAACATGCATTGATATTAAAACAGGCGTATTTTCATTGCCTCTTTTTTAAAAAAAATTTGTTATTAAACATTTTACTGCAACTTGTGCCAGTTTTTCAAAAATTGAATTTACTCATTTCCAATTTTATTTTAACGATTTAAACGTAGCACATACGGCTGAAACATCAGCCTTACCTTTTTTCAACTTCTAAATTAAATCCCTACCTCAGTGACCCACAAAACTTCGATTAACGAGGATTTGGGGGTGGGAGGTGGTTAGTTTTAACCAAGAGTCATAGCTGGTTAGTGTTTTATGCTGAGAATTCCAACCAATCTTCAGCAGCGTTGTGTTAGATGGGAGTATATGATATCATTTTCACATTCCCGGCCCACAGTGGGAAGAAATGACTTTTTTGGTTCAAAATAACGTATAGCCCACAAATATTGAGCGATTTGAACAGAAAAAATTTGAAAAAAGCTGTTAAGATTTCTAAGAGAGCTGTCGAACCTAATTTTTCAATTAGATTTTTAATTTTTTATAAATAAACAAACAAATATGGCCAAAAAATGGCCATCTTATCTATTTGACGTTCACAGTGCTCGTCAATAACAGAAAAAGTATTGAAATTGCCTAAGTTTCATAAACTAATAATAGCTAAAGATGTTCCAATA
>NC_046662.1:110415112-110431841 GCF_010883055.1 Belonocnema kinseyi | reverse complement strand
TTAAACATCACTATTTGTTATAGACAAATTATTTGTTATTTTCCATAATCATACGTTTTTTCTAGTTATATTGCAAAAAATTTTATGAACAAATGCAGTAATCAGGCATTTTTCGACAGAAAAATTTGTTGTTTGGTATGCACATTTTGTAAAATTCGGAACTTTATGATACTTGCAGCAAAATCAATATTTTATTCATTAATCTTATGACATTTTAAACAAATTTAATAAACAAATGCATTATTGGGGCATTCGTCGGCAGAAAAATTCGGTTTTTTCAGTGCCAGTCTTTTCAGATGGGAACTTGATGGGAATTTCAGCAACATTCATAATAAGTTGATAAATTTGATTATTTATTTTTTTTAAATTGGTGAACAAATGCATTAATCAGGCATTTGTCTACAGAAAAATTAGTTTTTTTTCTATGTCAACAGTTTTAATTAGGATATGGAAAAAAATTAATTTTTCATTGACAGATGCTCGAATAATGCATTTGTTTATTCAATTTGTTTTAAAAAAATATAAAATTAATTAACCAATTATGAATTTTGCTGAAACCATCATGAACTTCCCAATTAAAAAGACTGAAATCGAAAGAAAAAAACGAATTTGTCCGTCCACAGATGCCCGAATAATGTATTTGTTTGTAAAATTTGTTTTTAAAAATCATAAAATGTGTCAACTCATCATGAATCTTGCCGAATTTATTATGAATATCCCAATCAATAGTCTGATATCGAAACAAAAAAGAATTGCTGCGTCGACAGGTGCCCCAATAATGCATTTTTCTATTAAATTTGTTTTCGAAAAGTCATAAAATTCATAAAAAATTATGAAGTTTGCTGAAATTGTCATGAAGTTCCCAACTGAAAAGAGTGCTATTGAAAAAAACGAAATTTTCTGTCGACAAACGCCCAAATAATGCATTTTTTATTAAATTGGTTTAAAACATCATAAGATTAATCAAAAAATTATGAATTTTTCTAAAATTATCATAAATTTCCGAATTGAAAAAAATGGAGACAGAAAAAAACGAATATTTCTGTCGAAAAATGCCTGATTGCTGCATTGGTACATTAAATTTGTTTATAATATAAACAATTATAATCAGAAGAGACATTTTTTTACATAATATTGTTTAAATTCCAATTTCTTGCAACATAAATTGAAAAAACGTGTATTCATGTAATATATATATATAATATTGGAACATCTTTAGCTAATATTAGTTTCTGAGACTTAGGCGATTTTAACACTGTTACTGTTATTGACGAACGCCGGGAACGTCAAATAGAAAAAAGGCCATTTTTCCGTCATATTTGTTTATTTATAAAAAAACTGAAAACCAAATTTAAGAATCAGGCTGGACAACTCTGTTAGAAATCTTAATAGCTTTTTTTCCAATTTCTTTTGTCGAAATCGGTGAAGATTTGTGGGCGGTACTTTATTCTGAACCAAACAAGTCATTTTTCTTCCCAATGTGCGGCACTCCTTTAGGTACGAAACCAAAAACTCTTTTTTTTAGAATATTCTTGTAGGGCATTAAGAAAGAAACATTTTACTTTTCCTGAATAATGTTTAGATAGTTCTGTTTTTTGTTCTAATCGTGAAAAATAGCATTAAGAACATTAAAAAGAAGCAAATTTTTTGAAAACCCACACACGAGACGAATACGAGAATTAAAAAACATAAGTTGCGATGAAATTGTGCCCACGCAGCGGGCTGATTTTTAAATTTTTTAATACAGTTTTTCACGATTAAAATACAAAATACGCATGCTATTTAAAAGTGAATTATAACACATTTGTAGACCTTTTCAAAATGCATAATTTTTATTTTGCCATCTTTTCACCTATTTTGCATAGTTTAACCGCAAAATGTAATTTTTGATTTTCCATTATTGTTTTATGCTGTCAAAATATTGAATTTTCGATTTTTTAAGAATATTTAAAAAGTTGATATGATAATCTTGTAGGGCATTGAAAAATATACATTTTTCTTTTCTTGACTTTTCTCCATATCGTGTGTTATTTGGCTTAAAATGTTAATTTTCGTGTGTTTTTTGGAATTTTGTAAATGCTACAACTATGGTAAATTTTGGTTTTTTAGAAAAAAATCATGAGGATAAATTGTTCGTCTGTTTAAATACTATGAATATCCGTAAAAAAAATTTTTGAATTTTGAAAAAAAGTATTCTCAAAAATTTCCAAAATACGCTCACTTTTTGAATTTTTATCCAAAATGGCTGGCTAAAGAATTTGACCTTTATTTGAGGACACTAAAAATGTATACCAAAGGCCAGTCCAATCTATCAATTATTTCGAAAGTTATCGTGCTAACAAAATAAAAATCTACAGACCCACGCACACACACACACACACACGCGCGCGCGCGCGCGCGCGCACACACACAATCACACACTCAGCCAGACACATTCCTAACAACCTGTTTTTCGGATTCAGGGGATTTCAAAACGTGTATATTTGACAAAAACGGTGGGGGGGGGGGGGCAAAGTTTACACAAATCTAATACCTTCTCTTGATTACAATGTAAAAATTGTTTCTTCAAAATGACGTATTTTTAAGCCAATTTGTTTCAATATGGCAAGAGGTCAATCACTCCAATATTCCTGATACATTCACTAAATATTTCTATACATTTATCCTTTCAATCATCCTAGATAATCTTGGTACTCTTGATATTCTTTAAAATCTCAAATATTTTTGATATTTCGAAATATCCCTAAATATTGACATATATTCTGAAATATTACTAAATTTTCCTTTGAACTCTACAGATTTTTAAGGATTTCAAATTATTTAAAATGATTTTCAAAAATTTCAAGAAATTTCAAAAGAGTTTATGTATTATTGGGTAATGACAAAATATTTTCAAGTCTTTGAAAGGATTTGAATGAATTTCGCAAAAAAGATGAAAGTTTATAAATGAACTGTAAAAGATTTCAAGTAATTTTTAATAATTTTAAAAGATTTTAGAAGAATTTCAAAAAGTACAAGAATTTTCAAGAGATTTCAAAGAGTTTAATATACTTTTTATGAGTTCAAGAGATTGTTAGTGATTTGAAGGGATTTTGCGGCATTTCAATGGATTTAATATGGTTTAAGATGTCTCCCGTGCATAAATTCCAATTTCGATCTGATCGGGACCAGACCGGGCAGCATTTGGCCCAAATCAGGCTACCTAGATGGGGCCAGGCTCGAAATGAAACGCGATGCCCGATTGGGGTCCAAGCGCTGCGCCCAGAGATAACCATGCCTGGCCCCGATCGGGCCCATATTTATTTTTTTACTTATTCTTAATTAAAAGGGGTTCTGAAATAAAATAATATTAAAATCGAATATATCACCTCCTTAACTGAAATTTTAGAATATAAATATCAGGTTATCTCACAAATCGCGATATGAAAGAATTGGAGTATGTCAGGCACTTTTTTTCGAGCAAACGGAAAAAGTTAAACGACGCAACATAACAGCCATCATTTGTGTATGATAAACTATTTAAGTATTTTTCAATATATTCTTGGTTTTAATTTCTAAATTGAAGTTGCTTTCAATTTCTATATTGAACTTAATTTATTGTGGAAAGTTATTTTGAAATAAGTGGATTATAAAATCGCACTGGCTCTTTAAGTTATTTTTACAAAAGCGAATATAAATAAGAAGGTTGTATTTACATTCCGATAGTATCAAATCACCTAAAAATACGTGAAAATAAATATGTTTATGACGTCATTGTTGATCTAATTCGTTTTCACATTCAACAAATGAAATATTACTTTTGCTATTTTTCTTAGAAATAAATAACCTCATTTCGAGGTTAGGTTTCATCTTGACATTCTTAATCAATTTACTTATTATAGTCTTCAACGCGTAATTCAGGAATATTTTGAAGTATACTATACCTACGCACTCGTCTTGTGCTCACTTTTGGCATTTTTTCCCAATCATTTTGTCACTTTTACAAATAATAATTGAAATATTTTTGACGCTTGACACTTTACATTGAAACTTGGGCGATTTGGAGTCAACCCACTTTAGTCCCCGAAATTAATGGCGCGCCATCTATTGGCAAGCTTGGCTGTTAAGCCGGGGTCTACAGGGGGCCAAGTTTAACAACCACAAAATTGTGTACCCGATCTGGCCCAAATCGGAAAAAAGGCAAACATTTGGCAATTTCTGCGCAGGCTGTAAAGGAATTAAAACTATTATAAAGCATTTTAAATTATTTACAACAAATTTAAAAGAGTTTAAGGTTCTTCATGTAATCTAAAAACATTTTTAAGTCTTTAAAGAGATTTTCAGGAATTTTAAGGGATTTAACGGGAGTTATTTGATTGAAAATTTTTTTAAGTTTATAATCGAATTTCAAAAGATTACACAATATTTAGAAGAGTGCAAGATATGTTTAATAAAAAGAGATTTTAAATAATTTTGAAGAATTTGCAAGGAATTTCAGAGGAATTTAAATGGGCTTTAATTCTTTAAAGTCTGTTAAATCTCTCGAAATATTAGGAAATTTGTAGAAATCCTTTAAAATCTATTAAATTTCTTTAAATATATATATATATTGATTTTTTTTTAATCTTTAAAAATATCTTGAAATATTTTTGAATTTAGTTTAAATCTCATTTAGTCATATAAAATATTAAATAATAATTTGTAATATTTCTAAAATCTAAAATCTTAGTACATATATTATTATAAATTTAGGAATATTTTTTATAGAATGGGTCACAAAAACTTGTAGACGACCCTGCCCAGCTTTAGGTTATATTTCAGATTTTTTCCTTATACTTCAAGCTAGGTTAGCCAAGAGGCTTTAGGCGTTAGGAATTGCGGTGAAAATTCGGTTTTCATTTTATAGAAATGTTCTCCATAGTTTCGAGACTTCCTCGATATAGACTGTATTTTAACTAGAAATTTTTATTTTATAGAAATATTTTACGTTTTTCTCGACCAATCTTTTAATAGAGATTACGTCACTTCGGCCTTTAAATTTTATAAAACTTTGCAACACATTCCGTTGAAGAGTTTAACGCAAAGTAAAACAAAGACGATTTTAACTTTTATTAAACTGCCCAACGTATCTTCTACTATAGGATTAGTTCTAGAAAATTTAATGCCTATTTTTTTCTGGGTATTGGCATAAGTATAATGATAATTTTGAATATTTAAAAGACATGGAAAATTTCAAACATAATAAAATTAAAAATATAGAAGTTAACATCATGTTCTAGCATCTTTATAAAAATTGAAAGTAGCTGTCTTTACTGGGGATAATCTTGAAAGGGTTCTACGGTCTCTTCCTAGAAATATGAAACTACAAGCACAGAAAAGCTTTACTAAATTTAGAAGCACTTGTAAGTTTCAAATTGCAATATGTGTTCCACATTTTATAGTTTTTAGATTGATGGGCATTTTTTTATTGAATATAAGTTTCACGTGGAATTTCACAAAAATATTTTCACGTACAGATCCACGTGGAAGATTTAAAATTTGTATATCGATTTCCACGTGGTTAGACAAATTCACATAGAAATCCACGTGCAACTCACGTAGATTTCCACATGTATGTTTTCACCTGTGATAAAATGGGCCTCTTCTGAAAAGATAACATGGTAGTCCCCCAATCTGTGTCGATCTTACCACATATTCAAATTGAAAAATAGAGAAGGGATAGACGGTGAATCTGGCGTCCGTGCAGTGCCCCCTCTCGAGTACCAATCTCATTATTCAAAGGCTGTCAATGTTGTAATGTATATTGGCTGATTCAATGAGGTATGGGAAGAGTAAATTACTCTTTGGGAGGGACTGATCTCTTCGGAAGAGGCCCTACATACAATTTCGATAGAACTTCACTTACAGGTAAGTTCGTTTAATCGATCAATTGTATTTCGTGCCTCTTCCTCGAGATCACATGGTAGATGTTTAAAGCTACATTACGACATCATTTACATAAAGTCATAATCGACATGTCTCAAGTATAAAATATAGGACAAACTTAGTCGACTCTTACTTATAGAATCTACTTTATTATAGTCATTAAATAATTAAACTTGTAATTCTTAATTTTATGAAGCATTACAGAGAACCGTACAAAGAGAGAAATTAGGTAATTTTATAAACTTAGAATTGCATTGGCAAATGTACTTTCGTCATCTACAATATTCGAATCATAAAACTTGGCGAAGGTTTCGGATGATTTCGTCCAGCTTGCTGTTGCTCTAATTATGTCTATATTGACACCCATAAGTTTTGCCACAGACGTCGAAGCGTGCCGAACACTGTATGCCGTAAAAATGTCAGTATTCATTCCAATATCTTTCAGTACATTTTTGATCCACCTACTTAATGTCTGAGTATCCAATGATTTGTGTGGTTTTTTGTGTGATATAAATAATGATTCAGTTTCATCCCGAATTTCTCGCGTTCTTCTAATATAATCAATTAATGTCGGTGCAACACAAATCTCTTTAAAAAAAGGCAGAGTCAGTAATGGTTGTTTTCTTTTTGGTCCAGAAGTTTTTATTTGAGCAGTAATCTTGATTAGTAACTTAGCTTTTCTAGTCGATATATTCTTAATATTAATAATAGATAGTGTTTGTATGCGATGTCCAGTAACTAAAGTTAACAGCGTCACCAATTTTTTTAGATAATTCTTCCATGGAGATGTTATTGTTGGGTGTACCATATACGCACAAGAAAACGTAGAATAACTTTCGGAACCCACGTAGAATTATATTTAGGTAATTGTGGTCGAAGTTTATGTGCCTCTTTGCAAATTCTTTTTATTCCTGAATCTTCTGCTACTTCAGGACCAAAAATAAAAGATAAAGCTGATCTATAAGTATTAATTGATGTATGCGATGACCCGTTCATAAATTCGTCTGATAAAAAATCTTGTAATTCTCTTGAATTTAACTTCAAGGAATCTAATTTTCTTCTTGAACAAAATTGGTGCCATTTTTTGATTGGGCATTCATACTGTCTTGCCCGTGCAGAAATCTCGGTCTGGCCCCGATCGGGGCCAGACCAGTCCAGGTCAGGTCTCGATCGGTAATCCTGTTCGGGACCAGGCCGCGCATGAAACAAACGCCCAGATCGGGGCCAGGTCGGGACACCTGATTGGGAAACCCGATCGGTGCCCGATCGGTACACGATGAGTCTCATTATAATCCATTCATGAATTTCACAAATGGAGTTTTAATATAAGTAAACATGAAACTATCGAATAGTCCTCTCCTTTCGAAGGCCACCTTAATATTTTGAATTTCCAATTAAGTTATTTTAAGTTAAAATTAACGTACTACAGTCGAGGAAAGGGTTTGTTTTGTATGAAAGAAATGGATGATAACCAGAAATATTTTTAACAACAATTTTAATTTCTTGAAAAAATGTTGCCTATAAAACTTTTTAACAAATTAGAAAAAGTTTTTTCGCGAAAAGATTTCCTACAACTTGACATTTTCGAATGCTTCCAAAGAAAATCATCGGGAAATAAGCTATGATTTACGATCTATTAACATTTTATTGCAAATAAATTCAATTTTCTGTCAATTGCATTACTTCTTGAAAAATTCAAGAAGGTGGTTGTAGATAATTTTTTTGACAAAAAATTGCGCCATTATTTATTAGAACGTTTTATTTCTTTTAATCGGTTAAGAAGAAATATAGACCAAACAGCTTTTGAAGAAAAATGAAAATTTTTGAATTAAATATTTTTGTTTGTTTTAAATATTATTCTCAGAATATGCATTTAATTAATTTTTATTATTATTAATTCATTTCGACTTAATGGACATTTTTATAAGTTAAAATTGTATTGTTTATAATAAAAAAGAAAAAAAAACTTCGTTTATCATTTTAAACATCGCGCCAAACCAATTAGATGCCGAATGCGACGCATGCGCAGTTGGGTAACTAGTTCTTGCTGGAATGTCATGAAAATTTGTCCTTAATGTATTTCTGTATTAAATTTATTATTAATACAGAATCAAAGTATCAATAACATCATCGATTGTATCACATATTTTACTCTTATAATTTAAAAACATTACAATTTTGTGCATACTGCAATTCATTTCTTGTCAATAGATTTGATGATTCTAAATCTACATTAAATCGAAAAACCTGGAGTTCTTTAATAGTGATTGAAAACAAAAGAAATCAATTTCATCATATAATAATATTTGACTCATTTGATGCTAAATATACTAATTTTACGTCAAACAATTTAATTAATTATTAATTTATTTGAGGTTTGGTTTCAATGATCCCGCAGAGTGTAATTACTTACTCTCATCTTCCTCGCACAGGTTTCGAGGACTGGTGTTTGGTGCCTCTGAACACGTGGCTTACTCGCCTTATGCATTTATAAACATTGCTAGAATATTTTAAATGAGTATTATGAATACAAATTTCACTGCACTACCAGAAAAAAACAAGCAGAACTAGTTCTTCTAGCGCATTGAGATGGCGTTTCAGTAGGAAATCGGCCTGGCCCGGTCGGGCCTAGGTATGGGGCACATGGTTCTACCGATATTACGTTTGAAATCGGGCGATTTCAGCACGGGTAGCGTTGAGTCAGTGACCGAAGCTTGGGCTATAGCTACTACCTTATCATGTCTACTACCTTATCATGTCTACTACCTTATCATGTCCATAAACAATGGGTACCAGGCTTGCAAAGACCAGTCTGGTACTACTGAAATTCCACGTGAACCTTCTTGGCTTATTTTCATTAAGACTTTAGCAATTATAGAAAAAGGAGGAAAAGCGTAAAAAAAATACTGCGTCCAATTTATCGTAAACGCGTCAATTGCAATCGAGCCTGGATCTTTTTTCCATGAAATTTATGTGTCACAGTTTTTATTGGCTCGAGTCGCAAATAAGTCTGTATCAGGTATTCCGGGATGAGGTTTAATTTTTCGGAAAGCTTGATCTGACAGTTTTCTTACTAATTAATTAATTAATTTTTTAGCGAAACTTTTCAGAGCTAAAATGGCTGATAAAATTTCTAAGTAATTAATGTGAAATCTGCGTTCAAGATAGGTATAGCCGGGACGATATACTCGTGGTTTTTATTTGCAGCTGCCTTGCGTTGCTTAGTTTTTAATGTAGTACGTTTTTAATGTAGTATGAGATTATAAAAGATTTGAAATATATTATGGCATTTTAGAATTTTCAAGAGATTTCAAATTTTTTAAAGGGTTTTAAATATTTGAGGATGTTTAAAAAGATTTCACTGAATTTTAAATTCATTTTTATAAATAACAGGAATTTCAAAGAATTTTAATAATTATAGCAGGGTTGTTTAAAAACAACTCCAAAGTACCTTAAAAATCTTTAAAAGATGTCAAGATTTTTCAAAAGATTTTGATGATTTCGAAATATCTGAGAGTCTTTTAAAAGGTTACACGGAATTTTCAAGTGATTACAGTAATTTAATATGAGATTTTAAAGGATTTGATACATCTTACGATATTTTACTGGATTTCAACGAATTTTCAATTTATTTCAATAATTTAGTATGAGATTTTAGAGGATTAAAAATATTTTAGGGTATTTTTAAAATTGCAAAAAATTTTCAACAGCTTTGCAAAATTTCAAGAGATGCACTGCACGGACACCAGAGCAGAGCTGCCAGATCGAGCCTGAAATTTACATCCACCATACCTACCGTTTGGGAGCCGCAAAACAGGAGGTGCATGATTACCACTGTGAATTCGTGTGTAAGCCGAAAATGCACGATTCGACTTCGTGGTGTCTGCGGTACGATGATTGCCGATCTGAAAGCTTCGGAAGACTTCGGTGGTCTTCTATTTATATCTCGATCCCCATTTGAAAGAAATGGAAGAAATTGGCGAATTTAATGTTTCGCGTGATTCTTCATCTCATGCATAAGTCGATTTTGAGGTTATGTTTTTTAGGTATATATTAAGTATGAATATTATCACTATTATGTAAATTATGAATGATAATATCATAATTATAAAATATAACATTAATTTTAATTAATAGTTGACTGACTTCTAATAGAAATAGTTAAACTTTCAACTGAAACAATTAGTTTTCTGCAACAAAAAAAATTGTTTAAATTTGTCTTAAACAAAATATAAAAATTTTTAAACAAAAAGTTAAATTTTCATCCAAAAAGCTGAATTGTATACTAAAAAAGGCATTTTTTAACAAATACATGAACTTTGCACAAAAGAAATTTATTTTCCACCAAGTTCAATTTTCTATAAAAAAAATTAATGCTTAATCATAGTTAAATTTTCGACAAAAAAGAATAATTTTATAAATTAAAAGAAATTAATTTTTAAACAAAAACAAAAATCCTACAAAACAGTTAAATTTTCAAAAAAGAAATTTTTTCAACTAAATTGATAAATCATCAACCAAAAAAAAACTAAATTTTTATCAAAGCTGTTCCATTTTCAACTAGAAAAATTGAAAAAAATAGTTAAAATTTTTTGAAATTGCTTTAAATTATTGAAATTAATTGTAAATTCCTTGAAATGGTTTAAAACTTTCTAAAATATTGAAAATCCTTTAAAATCTCTTTAAATTTTGCAAAGCTCTTGAAAATTTCTTGCAATTTTAAAAATAGCCTAAAATATTTTTAATCCTTTCAAATCTCATACTAAATTATTTAAAGTAATTGACAATTCCTTGGAATCTAGTAAAATATCCTAAGATGTATCAAATCCTTTAAAATCTCATATTAAATTACTGTAATCAATTGAAAATTCCTTGGAACCTTTTAGAATACTTTCAAATATTTCGAAATCTTCAAAATCTTTTGAAAAATCTTGACATCTTTTGAACATTTTTAAGGTACTTTGGAGTTTTTTAAAACAACCTTACTATAATTATTAAAATTCTCTAAAATTCCTTTAATTTATAAAAATGAATTAAAAATTCAGTGAAATCTTTTTAAACATCCACAAATATTTAAAATCAAAAGATTTTGAAATATCTTGAAAGTTCCTTGAAAATTTAAAAATACCCTAAAATATTTCAAATCTTTTACAATCTCATACTAAATTATTGAAATGAATTAAAAATTCCTTGGAATCTATTAAAATATCCTAATAGATCCTAAATCCTAATTTTTAATTCATTTTATATTAAATCTCATTATATATCACCGTACTCAATTGAAAATTCCTTGGAACATTTAAAATACTCTCAAATACTGCAATACCCTCAAAATATTTTGAGATACTTTAACCTTTTTTTGAAAGATTTTTAAGCTACTTCTTTAAAATTCTTTGAAATTCCTTAAGATTAGAAAAATAGGATGAAAATTCCTTGACATCTTTTAAAACATCCTCAAATATTTAAAATCGTCAAAAATCTGTTGAAATATCGTGGATTTTTTTAAAGCTCTTGAAAATTCCTTGAAATTTTAAAAATACCCTGAAATATTTCAAAACCTTTAAAATCTCATATTAAATTACTCTTATCAATAAAAATTCCTTGGAATCTTTAAAATTCTTTCAAATTTTTCAAATCCTTCGACATCATTTGAAATGCCTAGGACATTTTTTAGGATTTCTAAATTACTTTGGAATTAAAAAAAAATAAGCCTTCTAGCATGTTCCACCGGAACAAAGCAGAGATGTGGACTTTATTACCTCCTCTTTCATTTCCCAAACTTTCGTAGCGATACCTCATTTCGTTTAGACGTAAGTTGGAAAAGAAAAACTGAAGACCAGGTATGGTCATGTGACCATCTCGTCACATGGCGTTAAAATCACATACTAAATAATTGAAATCAATTGAAAATTCCTTAGAATCTAGTAAAATGTCGTAAAACGTATCAAATGCTTCAAAATCTCATATTAAATTACCTTAATAAATTGAAAATTCCTTAAAACCTTTTATAATACTCTCAAATATTTCGAAACCTTCAAAATCTTTTGAAAAATCTTGACATCTTTGAAAGATGTTTAAGGTACTTCGGAGTTTTTTTAAACAACCTTGATATAATTATTAAAATTCTTTGAAATTCCTTTCATTTTTAAACATAAATTAAAAATTCAGTGAAATCTTTTTAAACATCCTTAACTATTCAAAATCCTTAAAAATCTGTTGAAATTTCTTGAATTTTTTAAAAGCTTGACATCTTTTAAACCATTCATAAATATTAAAAATCTTTTGAAATTTCTTGAGATTTTTTTAAGCTTTTGAAAATTACTTGAAATGTTGAAAATTCCCTGCAATATTTCAAATCCTTTAGAATATCATATTAAATTAGTGTAATCAATGAAAATTCCTTGGAATCTTTAAAATTCTCTCAAATTTTTCAAATCCTTCAAAGTCTTTTAAAATGCCTCGAACTTTTTTTTTAGGATTTCTAAATTAATTTGGAATTTAAAAAACAAGCCTTATAAACATTTTTTAATTCTTTGAAATTCTTGTAAATAGTAAAAATAAATTGAAAATTCTTAGACATCTTTTAAAACATCCTCATGTATTTAAAATCCTTACAAATCTTTTGAAATCTTTTGAAATTTTGTAAAGCTTCAGATTGAAATTTAAAAAAAGAAGAGTTTCAAAACGTAAAATATTTAAATGTTTGTAGATTAGTTTTTTGAAGATGGAATCAATAAAAATTCAAAGCTTTCGAAATTTAATTTTCAAAAATTTTCAACTATTCCATAAGAATAATTTTCAAGTCGATGGGATTCAAGTCTTCACATTTAAAATTGTAAACTTGAAAGTTTATTTATAAAAAAGGAATAATAATAAATAAATTAAATGCGTTTAAAATTATATGTATGTTTTTCAATTGGACAATCTCGAAATTAAATTATTTCAGACTGAAATTTAGAAAACAGCATAATTTTCTAACATTAAAAATTTTACTGTCTGTAGATTAGTTAAACTATTAAATTAAAGTTTTAATAGAAATTACTCGAGTTAAAGTTGAAATATTTCTAAAACGATTTTTGTATATAATTATATAATTATGTATATATATTTTCAGGGTATTTTTATATTTTCAAGGAATTTTCTAGATGATTCAAAATATTTTAAAGGATTTTAAATATTGCAGAATGTTTAAAAAGATTTCAATGAATTTTCAAATCATTTTTATAATTTAAAGGGATTTCAAAGAATTAAAAAAATCATAACAGGGTTGTTTAAGAAACTCCAAAGCACCTTAGAAACATTTAAAAGATGTCGAGGGATTTCAAAAGATTTGAAAGGATTTTTAATATTTTAGGATGTTTTAAAACATTCCAATGAATTTTCAAATAATTTCAATAATTCAAAGCAATTTCAAATAATTTAAACTATTTTTTTTTCATCTTTTCTGGTTGAAAGTAGAATTGCTTTCTTAAAAATTTAGTTTGCTATTGATTGATGATTTATCAATTTAGTTAAAGAAATTTGTTTTCTTAAAATTTAATTATTTTGTAGAAATATTTTTTGTTTCAAAATGAATTTCGGTTAACTACAAGAAAAATAATCTTTTTTGTCGATAATTTTACTATGATTAAACATTAATTTTTTTTATAGAAAATTAGACTTGGCGGAAAATAAATTTCTTTTGTGCAAAGTTCATGTATTTTATTGAAAATGCCATTATAAAAATAAATTGCGAATTCCTGGATACCTTTTAAAATAACCTCAAATATTTAAAATCTTTTGAAATCTCTTTAAATTATTTTAAAACTTAAGATTGAAATTTAGAAAATAGAAAAATTTTAAAACGTTAAATATTGAAATGTTTGTAGATTAGAGTTATGAAAATGGGATCAATAAAATTCAAAGCTGATTAAAGAATTTAAAATTGAATGTTCAGAAAAGTTCAACTATTAAATCAGAATAATTTTCAATTCGATGGGATGCAAGCCTTAAAATTTGGAATTTTACGCTCAGAAGTTTGTTTATAAAAAATTAGAAATCATAAATAAATTGAAAGCGTTGGAAATATAAAAGTATGTTAAAAAGTATATAAATTTATAATTATATGCAATAATGTATATTTATATTTTCCTCTTTTCCATACCACCGCAAAAATTTTAAATTCCTGACAACAGAAATTTTAAATTTCTGACATTTTATAATCAGAATTTTGTAAAGCCCAAAGTTTCTAAAATATGAAATTTTATAAATTTCAATCTGAAGTTTTAAAAAATTTCAAGAGATTTCAAAAGATCTGTAAGGATTTTAAATATTTGAGGAAGTTTTAAAAGATGGCAAGGAATTTTCAATTGATTACAGTTATTTAATATGAGATCTTAAAGGATTTGATGTATTTTATGATATTTTAATAGATTTTAAATAATTTCTAAATGATTTTAATAATTTAGTATGAACTTTTAAAGGATTTGAAATATTTCATGGATTTTTTTTCAATTTCAAGATATTTTCAAGTCCTTTAAAAAATTTCAAGAGATTTAAAAAAATTTGTAAGGATTTTAAATATTTGAGAAAGTTTTAAAAGAGGCCAAGGAATTTTTAATTGATTACAGTAATATAATATGAGATTTTAAAGGATCTTATATATTTTAGGATATTTGAATACATTTCAATGAATTTTCAATTGATTTCAATGATTTAGAATGAGATTTTAAAGGATTTTACATACTTTAGGGTATTTTTAAATATGCAATGAATTTTCGAGAGCTTTGCAAAATTTCAAGATTTCAAAAGATTTGTAAGGTTTTTAAATATTTGAGGAAGTTTTAAAAGACGCCAAAGAATTTTCAATTGATTACAGTAATTTAATATGAGATTTTAAAGGATTTGATATGTTTTAAGGTATTTTTAAATATGCAATGAGTTTTCAAGAGCTTTGAAAAATTGCAACAAATTTTAAAGGATTTCAACTTTATTAGGATATTTTAAAATATTCCAAGAAAGTTTCAATTAATTTCAACAATTTAAAGCCAAAAACATTTGTTTTAGTTGAAAGTTTAACTATTTCTATTAAAAGTCAGTCAACTATTAATTAAAATTAATGTTATATTTTATAAGTATGATATTATGATTCATAATTTACATAATGGTAATAATATTCATACTTAATATACATCTGAAAAACATAATCTCAAAATCGATTTATGGATGAAATAAAGAATCATGCGAAACATTAAATTCGCCAATTTCTTCCATTTCTTTCAAATGGGGATCGAGATATAAATAGAA
The DNA here is from genome assembly GCF_010883055.1 of Belonocnema kinseyi. Taxonomy (NCBI): domain Eukaryota; kingdom Metazoa; phylum Arthropoda; class Insecta; order Hymenoptera; family Cynipidae; genus Belonocnema; species Belonocnema kinseyi. The sequence continues at coordinate 110,416,652 of NC_046662.1, read as the reverse complement.
GACCACCGAAGTCTTCCGAAGCTTTCAGATCGGCAATCATCGTACAGCAGGAAGACGAAGTCGAATCGTGCATTTTCGTCTTACACACGAACTCACAGTGGTAATCATGCACCTTCTGTTTTGCGGCTCCCAAACGGTAGGTATGGTGGGAGTAAATTTCAGGCTCGCTCTGGCAGCTTTGCGCCAGAGCCACCGTCTATCCCTTCTCTATTTTTGACTTTGAATATGTGGTAAGACCGGCAGAGAGTGGGGGACTACCATGTGATCTCGAGGAAGAGACACGAAATGCAATTGTGCAATATTTTAAGCTGAAATCGTACAAATGTAAGGGTTTCAAATCGGAGCAAAAGCTTGAACCACGGATAAACTAGATAATAAACCGGGTATATCCAGTTACATTTTCTTTGTACGAGGAAACTTTCCAAACGAAAATAATTGTTTCAGTAAGGATCCGTGTGATAAAGTCTTTAAAGTATTATAGTGTTTCTTCAAATTAGAACACGAGATAAGAAATTATATTGTTTCTATAATTAAAAATAATATGTGAATGAACATGATGTTTTTAATCTAAATTAAGGTTCTGAAATATAGATTAGAATTATTTTAAGAACCGGTACCTTTCAAAAATGAGTTTAATACTTACTTCTAGATTCTGAAAAATATCGTTTATTTGGATGTAGTTAGACATAAAAGATATTTACACTTGATGTGGAAGCAGATACAAAAATAAAATATTTTAAGTATAAGTAAATGAGTTTTAGCTTTAAGATTTTTGACATAATTATTATTTCATTATATAAAAACGTATATTAAAATTTTTTGCTTTCTAATACTCATCGATTCACCTAAAATATTTTAAAACTCAAATAATTGAAAAGAGGCACTCTTGCTTGACAAATGGTAGCTTGATATCACCTAATAGCCGTTTAAAAATTGACAAAAATCTGTATAAGTAAATCTTATTTCCAAACAAGCAGATGGTGATAATTAGTTCTTCTACATTTATGCGAAGCAAAATTTTTAATAGACATTTATTATCAGTTTAAAGTCTCTTTTTAATTAAGTTAATTGGAGATTATAACCTAAATTCATGAACGACTTCCATTTCTGATAAAAATATGGGAATACATATCAACGCAACAAATATGAGGTTAAATCAACATCTGGGAGCTTTCGCAGGTATGGTAATTCCCCTTTACTGAACAACCAAATTTATTTGCAGATATTGTAGATTTTTAGATACTGTAATCTTATGTTGGAAATCTGGCAGTTGGAAAGACTTTTGAAAACGTATAATCAATTTCTACTTTAGAAACTATTACCTTTGTTATTAATTCCATATTTAAAGGCTAAAAGTGTGCTTTAACCGGAAAAAACTGAGTTACTAAAAATATTATTTTAAGGCCGTGGCTATGCCCAGTGGGCGCAAAACTATGAAAATCCAAAGAACGTCCTTGGGACGTTCTGAGGACGTCCTATGTCAGGCCAATCAACGTCTTTAAGACGTCCAATGTCCTAAAGATGACCCAAAAACGTTTTC
>NC_046662.1:110405376-110415012 GCF_010883055.1 Belonocnema kinseyi | reverse complement strand
TTGTCAGTTTCAAAAATGTATTTTCAACGAAAGAGATGAACCTTCAAATAAAAAATAGACTATTATAATATAACATAATTATAATATTATCATTATTAATATGCGTATATATTTATACATATATAATAGTATTAGTATTTATATAATTTATATTTTATACATGAAATAACATAATCTCAAAATATACGCATATCAAGAGGCGCGATCTATTTAAATCATGAGAATCGTCAACATCGAAATCTGGAAATATTAAAATCCCAATCTCCTGAATTTATTTCAAAGCAGTTAGTTGTCAGCAGATAGATATATAAATAGAATCGACGAAGTGCTCCGACCGGCAATCGTGCATCTTCGAGTTTTCAAATTCAGAAGAGGAGAAATGGGTTGCGCGCGCAACTCAGTCGTTTACAGCGTCTCCTACTATATTCACACGGACATAGCCCTGTCATAGGATTGGACTGCATCTCGTTTCAGATCTGGGATCACTGGTCGAGGGACCACCACTCGACAGAAGCGGGGAGCTGCTCTCTATCTAATTTCGTGTTTCTGCAACTCGCAGTGAGAGTTACTGCTACTTCATTACGTGGCGCTGCTCCTCAATATTTATCGAGGAACAGTCCTACAGCTTAGAGGGCGCTGCTCCTCGAATGTCGTTTCAGTGAATGACTCATCTAGCACATCAGTCGACAAACTTTTTGCTTACTGTTCAGTAGGGTGGTCCAAAAAATGACATGAGAGAAATTTCACCTGGACGATGACCAAGTCATTCTCTTAGGAAAATAAATTTACCTATTTTTTTTTTAATTTGCAAAAAAAAAAATATTTTTAGCCGTTGCTCTGGGGCTTCAAAGTTTTTTGATTTTAAATAGAGAAGTCCTAACACCAGCTACAGGTTCGACCCGGAGAGCAGTTATAGATTTATTAACTTATTACTAGTACTCTTGCGCGCGCCTATTTACCTTTTTATGAAAAAGTATAAATGAAAAGCCTACCTATTCTATGTTATACATATTTAATGAATGTTACAAAATATTAGTATAAAATAATACAAGACATCAAGGGATGAGTTCTGTATCTGAAACTGTAATTAATCTTTTATAATAGGATTTCAACGAATTCTTTATTTTTAGGTAGAAAATGAACTATTTTATTTCAAATGAGCTTTTTTTTATTAAAGATTAATTTACATCTAATATTGATGAGTAGCATTTACTACGTTTTTGTAGCTCACGTTGATGATAATCATATTCTTTAAATAATGAACTTTGCTTTTTGACACCAAAATTTTTATAAATCAATTTAGTAAAATTTTTGAACGCGCATTGTAATAATCAACAATGACCTTATATGTTGAAAAACACATGTAATAAGCTTGTTGCCCCTTGGTAAACTCTTCCCTGAAAGTCTTGGTTAAGTCTCCCCCACATTAGTTCATGCATTCAATGTCATAAAATTTTTAGTAATAACTGTTTCATTATTTCGATTTATACCAAATCATTATACTACTTTCTATGGCAAATTTCTGCCCATTTTCGATTATCGGGCTTAGTTAAGTCTCCCACTTTCCCCTGGACTTATCACATTAAAGTTTATGAAAAACATAAATATTTAGTTTAAAATTAAAATAATAATTATTATATTTCAAATTACATTGAAATTAATGAAATATTGTATTCAAAATAACACTTTCAACAAATAAATATTTGAAAAATTATCATGTGGGGTGAAGGTGTTGTAAAAAATTTGGTTGATGGTGGTAGATGGAGGGTCAAGGTTTATAACTGTTTTACAGAAAAATAGTCTTTTGACTTAAAAGTTTAAGAAATGGGACAAATTATTTTATTTCCTAACTAGCAATTCTTTATTTGTTTAAAATTCATCTTTCTAGTTGAAAAATTCATAATTTTAGTTAAAAATTCATCTCCTTGGTTAAAAAATTTACTATTTTTTTAAATTCTTTTTTTTCGGAAGTAAATTAATTGTCTGTGTAAAAAAGTAACTTTGCTTCTTTTGGTTTAAATTCGAATTTCTCATAGAAAATTAATCTTTATGATTGAAAATTCATTTCCTTATTTTACAAAGCATCTCTTGGCAGCATCTGTATTTGTTGAAATATCAAATGTTACATTTTCTATCTAAAATTCCTATTTGCAGGTTAAGAAGTCAACTATTTTTCTGAAAATTTACATGCTGGTTCGAAAAAACAACTCTGGTTAAAAAATTTAATATTTTGTTGAAAATCTTTTCTTTTATTTTATGATATCCACCACTACATTTTGATTGAGAATTCTTTTATTTAATGCAATTCTTTTCGGTTAAGGCCATGTGACGAGAGGGTCACTTGACCAAACCTGGTCTTCAATTTTTCTTTCCCAACTTACGTCTAAACGAAATGAGGTATCGCTTTGAAAGTTTGGGAAATGAAAGAGTTCATGTCTCTGCTTTGTTCCGGTGAAAATTTCGAGAAAAATTTCGTTTTCAAGAAAATACCAGTGGAAGTTTTCTTTCCCAATTTACGTCTACACGGAATGAGATATCGCGTTAAAAGTTTGGCACGATAAATAGAAGGCATGCAAGAATCTGTCTCTGGTCCTAAATAATTAGAATAGTGAAAAAAGTTTTTTTTATACCTATTTTGGAGAGATACCGACCGTGCTGTCGTCAAACCCTGCAAGCAATTTGCAATGTTGCGAATGGGCTAGTTATGAGGTTTATATTGACCAAAGTGGGACAAAACAACAAAAATCGCTCACGAACATTATACACAAATAATTCAAAAACTAATGTTTGCACTTGAAATGCAAATAAACATGTTTGGTCTGACATACGTACCAGTCTGGTATCAGCTGTGTCAAAGCAGCACTAGCGCAGCGAGTTGACAACTTCGAACTTCTAGGGGTCTGTAGGTAAAGCAGATTGCATGATTACCGTCAGAGAAAGCTAAAAGTCAAACTTCTGCTGTAAAACCTAAATGTATCCGTCGAAAATCATTATTTGCATAAATAAACTTTTTTCTTCCTGCGGCTCTTTGCAAGACCACAAACGATCCTTTAATATTTATTAACATTTCCCGAAAAAATTTTCGCGTTATTTAAACTTTTATTTTTTAATATGGGTGAAAAAATATTGATCTTAGGGCTGACTTGATCAGCTGTTATACTCATCACATGGCCTTAAAGATTAATCTTTTTTGTTTAAAAATTTGGCCATTTAGTTCAAAATTTATATTTGTAGGTTGAAAATTTAACTATTTGGTTAAAAGTTAAACTATTCGGTGTCAAATGCAAATCTCTCATTAAAAAGCCAAATTTTTAACAAAACATTTTAATAAAATGGTTAAACTTTTAAATAAGTAGAGAAATGTTCAACAAAAAAGACTAATTCTCAAACCAAAGAAAGAAAGAATTTTCAACTATAATGAGGAATCTTCAACCCAAAAAAGATCCATTTTTACTCATTTAGATTAACATTTAACCAAGTAGTCGAATGCAAACAAAAAATACAAATTTTAAGCAAAATAATTGAGTCCTCAACAAAAGAGCTTTAACAAAAGATAATTCACGACTACCAAATGACAGCTCTAGATGTATATATGCATATATAATCGAGCGCAAAGCTCTAGAACGAACAAAGAAAGAAGAAAAGCATCTACAGAATTGTTGAGTTTTCCACCCAAAAAGGCAAGGTTTAAAAAGCAGTTAAATTTTCAACTTAAAGGGATACATTTTCATTGTATTCATGTTCAGTAAGAAAATCTAGTTTCTACCCAAAGAGATGATTTTTTAACCAAGAAACAATTTTACTCAAGACATAAAAAAATGCATCTAAATTATTGAACATTTTCAACACAAAATTTTTAAAAAGTGTTCCCTTATAGTTTAAAAATCAAGTAATTGGTTCAAAATTCGTCTTTTTTGGAAAACATTAATCTTATTGGTTAAAAATTAATCTTTTGAACACAGAATTTTTTATGACGAAAAAATAGTTTTCTTAAAATCTAATCTAAAACAACAAAATTTCCTTCCTGATCGATTCAAAGACTTGAATTTCAGAATCTGCTTAATGATAAATGGATTCGATCTCCTTTGAAATCGTCTGATTTAGTATAAAAATAATCTTCTTGTTTGAACATTCTTCTTGCTGATTTAGGATTCAACCATTTTTCTGAGAATTCGTTCAATATTAAGTTCATAATTGAGGCTCAAAACGAAAAAAAGGTTCAAAACGAACCTTTTTGATTGGAAATTCAACCATTTTTTTTCAAATTTCTTTTTTTTTTATTAATTTCTATGATGATAAAATCTACTTATATTACTTTTGGTTAAAAAATGATATTTTTTTAGATAAAAATCATATATTTGTTTGAAACTTTTTAGATTTTGTAGAAAATTCGTAATTTTTTGTAGATACGTAATATTATTGGCTGAAAATTAATATTTTTCATTAAGGATTGAGTTATTTAAAAAAAATCCTTTTCAGTTTGTCAAAACTAAATTTCTTTAAAAGAAATTTCGATTCTATATTTGGATTCTATATTTGGAAATAATTTTATCTGTTATGATGCAGTATTTAGAAATTGAAATTTTGTTGAAAATTCTTTATTTTTGGTAGAAAAATAAACTTCTTAAAGGAAATTTCATCTTTGTTTCCAGAATTCTATTATTACATGAAAAACTAATTTGTTTAAGAGAAAAGTCAAATATACCATTTTTGATAGAAAAATGATATTTAAAAAAAATGGATTTTTTTTTGTTAAAAATATATTTTTTTTAAACTGTCTTTTTAAACAGGGAAATTCAAACATCGTCTTTTTTTTATATAAAATTAATCTTCTTCGTTGAAAATTCATCTGTTTGTTTGAAACTTCAACTATGTCTTAATGTCTTTAAGGAAAACTTTCATTATAGCATTCTTGGTTAAAAACTAATCGTCTTTTGTATATAATTAATTTTATGGGTAAAAAATTAATCTGTTTTATATTATTTTTAACAAAGATGTCCAAATTCGACTTTTTATTGTTTTATATGGGAAAAAACGTCTTGCATAATTGACTATGTAATAATTTTTATCACTGAGAGATTCTGCAAAATAATGTATAGAACCTGCTTGATTTTAAGTGAATTCTATCTTATTCTAAATACTTTTTATAATATTGCGCTTGGATTGAAAATTAACTTAGTTGAAAACAATTTACATCTGTATAAGGTTTCTTACAATTTATAATAATAAATTTCGTACAAACACATCATCTGAAAAATAACAAAAAAGGAATAAAATAATTAAAAATTTAATATAATTACATATACGTCACTGAAAAAATCATTTATAAACAACTTTTTCGATTGAAAATGGTTTCATTAAATAAAAAATTGATGACGAAACTTTTTCGATTACATTGGTATTTTTTTGTCATCAATTGCACTTCTTTAAAATAAAATAATGTTTTAAGATTACTTCAAGATTTATCAATAGTTCTTAATAAAATTAAACAAAATTTAAATATAAAAATAAGTGATTTTCATTTTTTATTAGTTCACAACTAAGATATTAATTAAAAGATACTGCTTCCAATTGAAAAACTGCGTACGTACAAGATATTGTGTACTTTTCATAGACTTAATAAAATTCTCTGATATAGGCCACCACTGTGTCTACTGTTTGGTGTCAAATTCATCTGTTTTAGTTAAAATTTGAAATAATCTGTAGAAAATTTCATTTTTTTGATTGAATATTAACTGTTATAAACTAAAAACTGAATTATTATATTTTTGTTTAAAATTTGATATTTTTTATTGAACCTTGATATTTTTTAGTTAAAAGTGGAATTATTTGTTTGAAAATTTATGTATTTTGTTGAAAATTTGTGTTTTTTGTTAGAAATATAAAGCTGCTTCCTTGAAAATCCATCTTTTTAATTGAGAATTCAACTATTTTATTGAAAGTTCCTTTAAAGTTAGACCAAAAAAATTAATTTATGTAAGATTAAATTGGATTATATCATTTTTGGTAGAGAATTGATATTTGAAGTTAAAAATTGATCTTTTATAGTTAAAAATTCAACCATTTGGTTTGAAAATGCACATATTTAGATGAAAATTAGTTCTTTCGGTAGGAAATTAGTCTTCATTCATTCATTCATCTTTGTGATTGAGAACAAAATTATTAAGTTGCACATTCCGTTTTTTTTTCTTTTTTGGTAAAAATTAAATTTTCTAAATGAAAATTTAACTATCCCGCTTTTGGTGGAACACTGAACTTTGGAATTAAAAATTGATATTTTTGGGATGAAAATTCAATTATTTGTTTCAAACACCGTCTTTTTTATATATTATTAATCTTCTTAGTTGAAAATACATCTGTTTGCTTCATAAATAACATAGCAGATGCCCTGTATTGCGATTTCAGTGGTACGGGTGGAAAGGTGGTGGTAAATGAGAAGCGTTGATTAGTATTATCGACCTCGAAATTTGATTCGATTATTATTCCCACCAGTGATCCAAAAATACTTGCGCATGCTTGAACTGTGCGTCGCTGATTGGCTCTAGTTCGCGTAAGTATTTAAAAATCAAGTACAGACGCGCACCGTAGCCAATGAACGTCACTCAAATCCAACCAAGCGCAGATCAAGCCAGCTCCGTTGGAATAAGAAAACGCGTGTAACGTTCCATTACTGTCCAACTCATGGTGACTCACGAGTGTCCCTTTCGCACGCGTGTAGCTATCAAAGAACGAGCAAGCGTGACAATTTTTTCAATATTTTCCATCTCTGTGTAATCCATTCACAACTCGTGTCTCACGCATATAGCAATGAAAATCGAGTAGTTTGACAATTGAAATCGACCATATCGTTTAGAGATTTCATATTAAGGATTACTCTGCCTTTCTACTCATTGTCAATGACCGTATTTGGGGACCCAGCAAATACGGTGCACAATGAGAAGCCCGACCGAGGGTCAACTTTTTTTGCAGCCGTCCACCTGCAGTCCCTTCAGCCGGTGTTTAACTTAAATGTGCCAATTTTCATCAGTTTTTCTTACCCTTTCGCAATTAAATAAAAAGTTTATTCTTTTTTTCTAGAAATCTGTCCTCAATAGTTTAAAAAATGTTTCTTCAAAATATCAAGTTACACAAGTATATCCGAGTCTTACACTAAGCCTCCAATTATGGCCGTTTTATGCGATTTTGGATATCCCTAAAACTATTGCAAAACATTTATGAGATATAAAAATTCGATAAATAGAATATTCACTGATAAGAGATCAAACATAAAATTTCAAATAAATTAACTTATAATTTCCTGACCAAAATCGAAGAAGTAAAAATTGGAAACATTTCACATGCTAAACTCCATAAAACATATAAATGGCTATTACTTGCTTGGAAAAGTTGAAAATTTAAAGGAGTTTAATTTGAGAAACTTTAGCTTGGTATATAATTTAGTCCTTAATACTTATCAATTTTTCAACCTTAATAGACAAATTGCATATCGTTACAGTCGGAAAAATTCTTGGATTCCAATAGCTGATTACAGAGTTATGAACTTTTGAATTTCAAATTTTTTCCCATTTTACAACAAAGAACCCCTTAGGGAAGGGTCGGTTAAGCTAAGCTCACAGTTACCTGAGCAGAAGGTCTGTACCAGAAAGTAGTGGTAGTGGTTCATATCTCGAGCTCTTGTGATGTAAATTCGAGGATCCAGTGCTGCAGAGACGTTTTGAAGTAGGTGTTATGGAACAACCAAGTTAAAATTTAATTTTTCTATTTGAATGTTGTAAAATGTATCTAAAATGGAAAACAAATTCTTACTGATATCCTGTCCTCAAAATGTGATATTTCTTGTGACAAGAATATGATTTTATTAAAATGCCAGAATTTTATAATATAAATGTTAATTATATTATTATATGGGTGCACTTCCGAAAAGCGCTTACCTCCGATTAAAATGAAACTCCGGTATACCTACACTAGTAAAATATTATCGAATTTAATATACCTATGTTTATTAAAATTAGTATATAAAGCATATAAAATCGCCATTAAGGGCGACTATATTCAATTTCATATACATTCATGTTAATTACTCACAAGAAAAATCAGATAATTCCATTTTTCACAAATTCAAATAAAGTTTAGCAGTAATTTTCGATTGTAAATAATAAAACATTATACCTTCTTCCTGTTAACCAGAAATAAAATTAGAAGTTGAGAATTTCAACTAAGCAAATAAATAACAGACCTAACCTACAATTAACTGTCTTCGCCTTAAATTTGGACTATTTAGAGAGAAATTAGGAAAAAATTTACCCGTACATTACACTTTCATAATAAATAACAATTCAGTCAACAAATTCTAGATTATTAATTTAATTGTGAATATTTGGCAAGATTTAAAGAAATTAAAGCACGTTGAGTTTTCACGCACATTGCTATAGTGACCTGTATATTAAATTTGATACATATGTATATTAAATTCACTACACTAGTGTATGTTACATTTAAGTAGCGGTGGTGCATATTTGCTTCACACGCATGTAAATTAAACCTCGTACAGATTTTTCTAAGAGTGTATGTGGTTTGAGGCGCTGATCACGAGTATGATCGTAAAAATACTAGCAAATTTGATTTTGAAGGTCAAAATTCCCCCCAAAAAATGACAAAAGTTTTCTGTTTTCCGTTTATTTTAGTAAAGAAGAAAAATGTACAAAAAAGCATTTAACAAAAGTTTAAGATCTTTTTAAAATACAAATTGTATGTTTAATATGTTTTTACCCTTCCACTGACAGTTTTCGAGGAAATAGACGATAAATATGGAAAGCGGGTTGAAAAGGGGGTAGAGTGTGGCATAAATTATTTCTGTCGCTAGTCTTAGGGGTACCTTCTTGCCCCCATGAAACGCTGGAATGGATCTCGTCTGTGACCTAAGAAATTCTACAAACATTAAATTTTTATATTTTGGGGGGGTTTTGACCAAAAAAAATCAAATTTGCGGAAATTTTCTCTGTCATATTCGTGATCAGCGCCTCAAAATACATAAGCATACGGAGTTAAAAATTAATCGGAGGTAAGCGCTTTTTGGAAGTCCACCCACAAATATTTTCAAAATATTGTACAAACAATTATTCGACCTAACATTTTTCATATACAATATATTTTCTACACAGAATATATCCTGCACAGAATTAAATATAAATTATTTTATTCTGAAGATATTTTCAAAACATTGTACACAAAAATATTATTTCTAATATTTTACCTACACAAAATATATTCTACATAACATATTTAAAAGAGTGAACGTAATATTTTCTGAAGAAACTAGATCACACACACACAATGAAATAATAATCTTTATAATTTAAATATTGCTGCTACTTCATAATAAATATTTTGAGTGAAGATATTGAACAGAGGAATATTCTAGACAAAAATGTAAGGTATACAACTTTTTCGATACAAAAAATATATTACGCAAATGTCTTTCCAAAGGGGGAATATACCAGGTGTATACATATGAAACCGGTATTGCCATTTATTGGCCAGTAGGCACACTTGTAGGAACTGTCGGAACTTACCATTTGTGCTAATTGGCGTATTGTCATCTGTCAACAATATCCAATACCAAACATTTCAAGTTTC
>NC_046662.1:110404969-110405276 GCF_010883055.1 Belonocnema kinseyi | reverse complement strand
GGCGCATACTTTGAATAAAATATTTGTTATCATTCTCTTGAAATAAATGTGTTTTTTTCTTGAAAAAATACCGGTTTCATATGTATACACCTGGTAAAAGAACATGTCAGTTATTCCTGAAGGTAAGTGATGTAAGTGAACTTTACAATATATGTAACAGGTGTTTTGCTTTAACGTAACTGCGTAATTTAGAAATTTCGAATGACATTTAACTATAGGTTATAACTAGAAGTTCAGAATGGGGTTAATTTTACTCTGCCGGAATTAAATCTTGCATACACTACGTGAAATATTTTCTGGGCAAGTG
>NC_046662.1:110397398-110404959 GCF_010883055.1 Belonocnema kinseyi | reverse complement strand
GTGTCTATAAGAGTTTAAGATCAATTAAAGCCAGTTTAAGATGAATTCGTGCAAATTGAAGATGAATCCGTCTGCAGAATTTCTTCAGAGAATTTAAGATGAACTGGTATTAATTCAAGGCGAATTCATGTAAACATATTTTTGTAAATGGAAATCAATTAATTTTGATCTGACATTTTGAAAAGTGAAATTGCAATTTATCACTCGCAACTTTGAGTGCACCTAGGGTGCGCGTCTGTTGGACATCGGGCTTCACTCTTGAACATGCTTAGATCTCGCGTTTCGCTCTTGGTTGTTTATTCTTTCAACTCAGACGGCATATCAATTTCAATAAATAACCGATAAGCTGGTCCTGTGTTTCAGACCACGACTTACGACCGTGAGATGGGTGTCCCCGTAGCCCGACAAAATCCATGTATTTAAGACGTCCTTAGGTCATCTTTAGGACATTGGACGGTTTAGAGACGTTGATTGGCCTCACATAGGACGTCTTAGAAACGTCCCAAGGACGTTTTTGGGAGTTTCATATTTACTGTCCACTGGGCGGCCGGACAAACCTTCGTGTTCCTTGAGGATACGCGTCGACCCGAGAATAGCAACTTTCTTCAACCACCTCACAACGGCCTTGGAATGTGTTTGGCACTTTAGCATATCGTCGCCATATTCTAAAACAATATAAACAATATAAAACAATATTGATATAATATAACAATATAAAACAATATATAAACAATATCTAGGACGCATACTATCTACTTGTCCAATTCATGCGGGAATGGCCTACATCCGAAGGCACAATGCGGCACTAAGAGTACTTTATAACCATCTCTGTCACTCTTACGGCATTAGCCTTAATACGATATCCCTAAGGATATCGAATCAATTGTCAAGAATAAGAAGTGCAGTATATACTGGAACTTTATATTATCTAACACTAATTCTTTTGCGAAATCGAGGCTCGACATAGCTCTCCCTGACTTCGAGAAACGTACTATTTTTTATCGAATATTCGGCACCAGCTGAAGAAAATATCACAGCCAAAGTGAGTGTGAAGAAAGCGAGGTATAGAACCATTATTATAGAGTTGCGACGGTTATACCCCGATTATTCTTTTAAGCTAATCGTCCTTATCATCGATGCTCTTGGAGGTGCCAAGCTTTTACTGCTTAATAGCCTGAAAAGTACCCCTGCGTGTCCTCCGGGTGTATGAAAGTCTTGTTGGATTATCGCATTAGGTCCATCACAGAGAGTAACCACCTATCTTACGGACGTGAAATGTGATTACGGTTAAAGCTTAACTCTTCTCGAACTATGTGACAACACTCTTCTGTAAAAGTTGTTATGGAATTGTTCTAGACAAAACTGATCACAGACGTTCTTTAATATTTGTTCTAAGTTTGTTCTAGAACTATGCTGTGATAGTATTATATCGAAGTTTTATAACCTTGTTTCAAGTGTGTTCTAGAACGAATTAGAAACACGGGTTAATAACTGTTCCAAAACACTTCTTCCGTAATTGATTTCGAACTGACTAATCACTGATGTTCCGTTACATTTGTTTCAAGTTTGTTCTAGAACTGTGCCGTAATATTGTTATATAGAAGTTCTAGAACCCTGTTACAAGTGTCTTCTAGAATAAATCAAGTACAAAAATTGAGATCTGTTACTTAACAGCTCTAGCACTAACACTCTAGCGTTCATGTTCTATCATTAATAGCGAATAACAAACGAACAACGCAGTTTTATAATTATAATTGAACAATATTAATATTCTAGATCAAAACACATTTAAACATTTATATAGAATAACATATAGAAACACATTAAGAGCACGTACACTGAGTTCTAAGTAACTAAGTATAGAAATTCAGAGCGAAAATCAGTAGACCACATCTTTGTTACGAAGTGAGCAAGAAGTCCTATGTCCATGCTATTAAGATATCCCGGTAAGAAGGCTTGCATTAAAAAGTATTGAAAAATTGCATTCATCCAGTGATAATGTGAGAAATATTATTTACTTCTGGATTCCGTTTTTGTAATCCTCTTTTGAATCTCCACAGCAGTTGAAGTTATCTCTTTATTTGAATCCCTTTCTGTACCTAGCCCTAGCTGTTATACTCATCACATAGCCTTGAGTGTATACTTAAAAAAGTTCTAAATATTTACAAAATTTTGAAGAAAGATGAAATATTACTCACATTTTTCTATAAATGTTCATTTGTAAATCATGCATACATTATGGTCTCATACGATAGGTTTTGCAACTCTGCATTTCCAGTTGCTTGCACCCACTTTAAGCTCACTGAACGGCGTGTTGGGAACTTATGCCCTATCACTTGTCTATTATTAATTTTTTTAATTCCACAACCACTCACTGAACACTTTTTTATACCCATTTTAAATTATTCAAAATAATTCTTTAACTGTCACCTGTGAACCATGCACCATACGACATCAAACAATTTATTTTGCGCGCACGTGCATGGCCCTCGGCGTTTCGCGTCAGCGCCATCTGCGATGGGCATGAGAACTAATTTGACTCCCCTTCCCTGTCTCTTAACACCCCGCGCCAAAGTTCTCTAAATTTGCCATTTTCCCTTCTTGAGTTGACCGAGCCTGACTATGAGTGATGTTCATTGGCTACGATGCGCATCTGTACGTGATTTTTAAATACGTTCGCAGAGTACCCGTAAAGCGTGCCCCGAACTATTCTACGCATGCGCCGCGCTCGGTTTCTGATTCGTTGCTGTTCGTGCGCAATTTGAAATGATAAAAAATAAGACATTTTTATTGTTTATCATGAATCATATCATTTTAACTTATATAAATGTTTATTACACCGATATTAATGAATCTTAAAAAAAATAAAAATTTATTAAGTGCATACTGTGTGAATAAAAAATATCCTTTGGTACTCACTTGTATTTTTCTTGCATATTTTTCATTATTCGAAAATTTTGTTATTTAAAGTTTATTAAAATATTAAAATGCATTAACAATCCTTTTTTTCAAAAGAATTATATTAATTAATACAAAAATTTATATATTTAGCAAAAACAACCATAACATAGTATGCACTTAATAAATTTTTATTTTTATCAAGATTCATTAATATCGGTCTAATAAACATTTATATAAGTTAAAATACCATTATTTATAATAAACAATAAAAATTATATTTTTAGCATTTCAGATTGCGTACGAACAGCAACGAATTAGAGAACGAGCGCGACGCTTGCGTAGAAAAGTTCGGGCACTCTTTACGAGCACTGTATACACGAACTAGAGCCAATGAGCGCAACGCAGTTTAAGCATGCTCAAGTATTTTTGGATCACTCTTGGGAATAATAATCGAATCAAAATTTGAAGTGGATAATACGAATCAACGCTTCTCCTTTCCCACCGCCTAGCCACCCGTACCGCCGCAATACAGGGCCTCTGCTTGTTATTTATAATCGAACAAGCAGTCTTGCTCGCTCCACGGCGCGCGTCGATTTATCTTTTTATAAAAAAGAATAAATCAGAAGCCCATCTTTTCTATTTTATACATATTTAATAAATGTTACAAAATATTAGTATAAAGTAAAAGAAGAAACCAAGGGACGAGTTCCATATCTGAAACTGTAATTAATCTTTTAAAATAGGATTTCAAAAAATTTAATATTTTTTTGTAGAAAATGAAATTAAACTATTTTATTCCAAATGAGCCTTTTTTATTAAAAATTAATTTACATCTGATATTAATAAATAGCATTTATTACCATTTTGTAACTCACGTTGATCATGATCATATTCTTTAAATAATGAACTATGCATTTTTTTAACACAATTTTTATAAATCAATTTAGCAATATTGTTGCACGCGCATTAAAATGATTAATGACCTAATAGGTAGAAAAACACATGTAATAAGCTTGTGGCCACTTGGTAAACTCTCCCCTGAAAATCTTAGTCAAGTCCCCCAATATTAGTTCATGCGTTCAATGTCATACAAATTTTAGTAATAACTGTTTCATTATGCCAACTTATACAAAATCATTACACTATTTTGTAAGAAATAACGCGATATATGATTAACATACGAATTTTTATTACAAGACTAGATAAATCCTTGAAAAGTTGGTAAAACATGATATTATTGAACACAAATTTCTACCAATTGGCAAATATCGGGCTTAGTTACATCTCCCACTTTACCCTAAACTTTTCACATTGAAGTTGTATAATATTAATATTTCAAATTACAATATTAATTAAATAATATTAATTAATAATAATAATATTAATAATAATAATAATATTAATAACTAATTAATATTAATTAATATTAATTATTAATATTTCAAATTACATTCAAATTAATGTAATTTTGTATTAAAATAACACTTTCAACAAATAAATACTTTGAAAACTTAACATGTGGGGTGAAAGTGTTGTGAAAAATGGGGTTTGTGGTGGTAGATGGAGGGTAAAGGTGTTATCACTATTTTAGAGAAAAATAGTCTTTTGACTTCAAAGTTTAAGAATTAGGGAATAAATTTTATTTCCTAACTGACAATTCTTATATTAAATTAATCTTTATAATTGAAAATTAGTTTCCTTATTTTTAGAAGGCATCTCTTGGCAGCATCCGCATTCATTGAAACATGAAATATAACATTTTCTCTGGAAAATCCATATTTCCATGTTAAAAATTCAACTACTTTGTTGAAATTTTACATACTAATTCGAAAATTCAGTTCTAGTTAAAAATTTTAATATTTCGATGAAAATCTTTTCTTTTTATTTTAAGATGTTCACCACTACGTTTTCATTGAGAATCCTTTTTTAATGCTACTCTTTTTCGTTAAAAATTAATCTTTTTTGTTTGAAAATTTGGCCAGTCAGTTTAAAATTTATATTTATAGTTTAAAAATTGAACAAATTGACAAATTTTAAACAAAATAGTTGAGTCCTCAACAAAGGAGCTTTAACAAAAGGTAATTTACAACTACCAAATTACAGTTACAAACCTATTACAGCGCAAACCTCTAGAACGAACAAAGAAAAAAGAAAAATATATACAAAATTGTTGAATTTTCAACACAAAAAGATAAGTTTTCAAACAAATAGTTGAATTTTCAACCAAAAGGGATACATTTTTATTGTGTTTATGTTTACTAAGAAAATCAAGTTTCTACCCAACGAGATGAGTTTTTAACCAAGAAACAATTCTAGTCAAGATAGAAAAAAAAATTCAACTAAAATGTTGAACATTTTCAACCAAAAATTTTGAAAAAACTCTTCCCTTATGGTTTAAAAATCAAGTAATTGGTTAAAAATTCGTCTTTTTTATAAAACATGAATCTTATTGGTTAAAAATTAATCTTTTAAACATAGAATTGTTTTTATAACGAAAAAATAGTTTTTTTAAAATTAAATCTAAAAACAACATAATTCCCTTCCTGATCGATTCACCGACTTGAAGTGCAGAACCTGCCTAATGTTAAATTAATTCGATCTCCTTTGAAATAATTTTCATAACACTGTTTTTTTGTTGTTAAAAATTAATTTTTTTTATTAAAAATTAATTTTTTTAACAGAAAATTCAGCTGTGACATTTTTTGTTGAAAATTAATTTTTTTTTAATTACAGTGTGATCTTTCTAATTTACAAATCTAACTAATTGTTTAAAAATGTATGGATTTTTGTTAAGTCGTCTCATTTAGTTGAAAATTAATCTCCTTGTTTAAACATTCATCTTGCTGATTAAGGATTCAACCATTTTCATGACAAGTCTTTTTTTTCAAAATTAATTTATTGAAGTGAAAATTTAACATTCCATTTTTTTTTAAATGTATTGATATTTTCAATTACAATCTATTTTGGTAGAGAACTCAGCTATTTTTTTAAATTGCACCTCTTTAAGTTAAAAAGTATTTTTTTTTAAATAAATGCTAAACTATCCCATTTTTCGTTGAATCTTAAGTTCATAATTGAAGCTTCATCTGTTTGGGTTTAAAACGGACCTTTTTG
The DNA here is from genome assembly GCF_010883055.1 of Belonocnema kinseyi. Taxonomy (NCBI): domain Eukaryota; kingdom Metazoa; phylum Arthropoda; class Insecta; order Hymenoptera; family Cynipidae; genus Belonocnema; species Belonocnema kinseyi. The sequence goes on along the minus strand of NC_046662.1, from coordinate 110,398,944 downwards.
ATTGAGAATTCAATTATTTTCTTCAAATGTCTATTTTTTAAAATTAATTTCTATAATGGTGGAATCGACTTATATTACTTTTGGTTGGAAAATGATATTTTTTTAGATAAAAATCATATATTTGTTTGAATCTTTCTAGATTTTAGAGAAAATTCGTAATTTTTGTAGAAAAGTTATATTCTTGGTTGAAAATAATATTTTTCATTAAGGATTCAGTTATTTAAAAAAGAATCCTTTTCAGTTTGTCAAAAACCGATTTCATTAAAAGAAATTTCAATTCTACTATTTTTGGGTGAAAATTTATATTTTAAATTGAAGATGGACCTTTTTTACTCCATTTTTCTGCAGAAAATTAATCCTTTTGGTTAAAAATCGATCTTTTTTCGTTAATAATTGAACTATTTGGAAACGAATTTACCTGTTTTGATACAGTATTTACAAATTCACAATTTTGTTGAAAATTCGTCATTTTTGGTAGAAAAATAAACTCCTTAATTAAAATTGCATATTTTTTTGAGTATTCTATTATTTTCTTAAAAATTCCTTTTTTTGGTGAAAAATTAATTTATTTAAGCGAAACATCGATTATATCATTTTTGATAGAAAAATGATATTTCAAAAAAATGGATCTATCCCACTTTCAGTGAAAGACTGAAATTTGGAATTAAAAATTGATAGTTTTGGGTTGTAAATTCAATTATTTGTTTCTGCACTTCACCTTCACCACAAAACAGCTGCATAAAATATATAGGCATCCAATGTGTTATGTGCTTTTAAATAATATATGGTTTAAGAAATGTGGGATTGAATGAATTATGCTCAGTTTTATGGATGTATCGGGTCTTCATATCTGCCCACAATTTTGCCAAATACTCAATTTTTATTACATAAAAACACAATTTCGGAAACCTCCAAAAATAGATAAATACTATAGAGATGTATGGGCATTTCCAAAAATCATCCAATGGTCGGCGAGAAATTAGTTTTTGGCCACCTAAAAAGGACCTAACAACAAAATAGGTGAATTCTCAATCAAAAGGATGAATTTTCAAGGGAGAAGTTTCAAGTTTCTAACCAAAAACACCAATTTTCTACAGAATACGGGAATTTTCAAACAAATAATTCCATTTCTAACTAAAAAAGATCAAGTTTTAATAAAAAATATTAAATTTTAAACAAGAATAGAATCATTCAGTTTTTAGTATACAAAAGTTAATATTCAGTAAAAAAAATGACATTTTCTACAGGTTATTTAAAATTTTAACCAAAACCGTCGAATTTGACACCAAATTGTAAAAGTTTTAACAAAAAAGATGAATTTTCAATCATAAATATTAATATTCTATTTACAAAAATCTTGTTTACAAATAAGAGAAATTTCATCTAAATTAATATATAATTGTGGATGCTGAGTTTTTCTGATATTGTGGTGAAATTTGAGGTAAGTGGATTGTGGAAGTGTGTGGAAGGGTGTGGAGGTGAGAGATCTAATTGAGGGATTGTGAGATTGTAAAGGGGAGGCAGATATTTTGGAGGATTGAGACAG
>NC_046662.1:110396255-110397298 GCF_010883055.1 Belonocnema kinseyi | reverse complement strand
CATACGAACTCACAGTGGTAATCATGCACTTTCTGTTTTGCGGCTCCCAAACGGTAGGTATGGTGGGGGTAAATTTCATCCACGATCTGGCAGCTCTGCTTTGTTTGGAGATTTGTGACAGAGTGGGAAGACTGTGTTGACGGATTGGTGGTAGCAGGGTTGGGTAGCGACAGAGAAAGGCGTGACAGGTAACAGACAGCGGCGATAGAGGCAGGGAAGATAGAAGGCGGGAAAATTTGAATTTTATTAATGGCTAGTGGAGCGAGCATCTCCTCGGAAGAAACAGAATTAGAGCAGGAAGTCTTCAGTACGCCGAAAGAGATAAAGGAAAGGTAGGCAAGGGGGAAGTATAAAAAAACTATAGAAAAGGAAAGATTGAGAGCAAAAAGCGTAGGGTCCATAGAAGCATTTATCAAAAAGGAAGAGAGGGGAGAGGGAAAGCAGTGAAGAGAAGGAAGATATCGGGGCCAGTATAAAATACCAGAAAATGTTTAGATCGCCGCCGGAACAGCAGAGTTTGGTAGGGAAAAGCGATAACAGGGAGGGTGCCGACGGTAGCGGAGATGAAAATGAAATGTCGATGAAAGAAGAAAGGCTAAAGGAAATTAGAGAAGTGATGATTGAGGTAATGGGAATTTATGAAGAAAAGCAGGAGAGAAGAGAGGAATTAAAGAAGGAAATTAGGCGGGAAATGGCTGAAGTTAAGAAAGAAATAAAAAAATGGGAAGAAATCAGGGAAAAGTTGGAAAAGAGGATGGAGTCATTGGAGCAAAAACTAGAGAAGCAGGAAGAAATTAATAACACAAAGGTAGAGGAGATAAGAGGTAGGATGAAGAAACTTGAAACCTCAAACGGGAATTGCGGTGAGGGCGAGAGTGCGAATAAGGAGTTAGAAAGGCTGAGAAACATAGAACAAAGAATAGAGAAGAAAGAGAGGGAATAAAGAAAATTGAACTTAGTGATAAAGGGTATAAGATTAGAGGGGAAGGAGCTGAAGGAAGGGGTGGACGAAGTACTAAAAAGGATTGATGCTAAGGTAGAGA
>NC_046662.1:110389422-110396155 GCF_010883055.1 Belonocnema kinseyi | reverse complement strand
GATATCCGAGACCAAGGCCAAGATGGATAAGTATTACCCGGACTCTGCACCGTCGATTGGAACAATTCATAAGTGGTTTACCGAGTTTCGTTGTGGCCGTACGAGCACAGTAAATGCTGAACGATCTGGGCGCCCAAAAGAGGTCACTACGCCAGAAAATGTCGAAAAAATCCATGATATGATGTTGAATGATCCCAAAGTGAAATTGAGAGAGGTAGCTAATGCTGTAGGCATATCATTGGAACGTGTGGGCAATATCGTGCATTCAGTTTTGGGCATGAAGAAGCTCTGCGCGCGATGGGTGCCGCGTTTGCTCACAGTGGACCAAAAAGGAATTCGTGTGACAACTTCCCAGCAGAATTTGGCATTATTTTCGCATAAGCCGACCGAGTTTTTGCACCGATTCATAACCATGGATGAAACCTGGATCCACTACTACACTCCTGAGTCAAAGCAACAGGCAAACAGTGGGTTCCACCGGGCCAAAGTGCTCCGAAACGTCCAAAAACGCAACAATGGGTCGGAAAGGTTATGGCCTCCGTATTTTGCGATGCACATGGCATAATATTCGTGGACTATCTTTAAAAAGGTAAAACCATAACCGGAGCATACTATTCATCATTATTGGACCGATTGAAAATCGAAATCTTCGAAAAACGACCGCATTTGAAGAAGAAGAAACCGCTTTATGTTCACGACAATGCGCCTGTTCATTCATGCTTAGTTGCACAAGCAAAATTGCATGAAATCGGCTTAGAATTGGTTCCTCACCCACCGTATTCACCAGACCTGGCCCCCAGCAACTATTACTTGTTCCCTAACCTGAAGAGATGGCTCACCGGTAAGCGTTTTTACTCAAATGAGGAGCTCATAGCTGAAACTGAGGCGTATTCTGGAGACCTTCCGATCGAGTACTTTTCGGACAGTATCAAAAAGTTAGTAAATCGTTGGACTCGCTGTAACGACCTAAAAGGAGAGTATGTTGAAAAATAAAACCGACTTTGGCCCAAAAAACTTCTCCGTGTTTCATTTTTCAGGGACTTATCAGACTGCCTAGTACAAACTATTTTGTACCTCAATTTATATGATGATTTTTCACGACTGCGTGACTCTCATTGGCGGGAGCTTTGTCGTTTAGGCCTTTTGTCACGGATCCCAATTCTGGTGATAGACAATAAAATTTTTTTTCAATTCGGAAGATGTAGAGTTGAAGACTTAAGTTTAGATCTTCAAAATTATCCAGTACTTTTATTTATACATATTTAATATTGTAGAGTGTTTAATTGTGAGTATTTAAAATGAAATTATGTAAGACAACATTCGAAACTACATGATCAATTGCACATATTAAAAATTAAAGTATATTTAATTGAAAACCTTGAATAAAGACTTATTACACGAAGAGATATTCAAAATTATCTCAAGTTATGTGTGTTATTCGTATTTTCATATACATAAGTTTCATGCAATATAATGAATAAATCGTGTAAAGCGTGTTAGCTTCTATATTCGATTTAATTCCTGAATTTTGAATTGAATTTGATTTCAGAGATTTTACAGAAACTTAATTTTCAGGTTTTTAATGCTCAATTTTAATGGCTTGAATATTTTACATCGAAAAGATTTTTGAAAAAGTAGACGATGCAAACATTTAAAATATTAAAAGATATATAATTGAGAGTTTCAAGGATAGAAAATTTAAAATAAAAAATCATCCAACGCTTTTATTTACTCCTCATCAATTTAAAAATCGGCTCATAAATGAAATGTCACAATAAAAATTTTTGCTGAAACGGGCCCCAGATATTTTTTGCACGGCGCTGACGTACTCGTACTTCAAGTTTATGGTCGAGATTTTTTTCCGGTATCCCAACTGTTAGTTTAACCGTGAGGCATACGTCATAGGTGATAGAACCCGTTAAACTTCGGTTAGGTGGTTCGAAACCCGTCGACAGCGTTTTCGTTTTTTAATAACGTTAATATTGTTAAAAGCATGCAAGTGTATAGTACGTAATGTATTATAATTTAATGTAATTGTTTAAGCTAAATTGTGTATGTGTATGTGTACGAAATTGTATTGAGTGTGACTGACTAATGTGTATATATAGGCTGTATGCTGTTGATTGCGTATACGTTCTTTTTTATTCTCAGAAGCTTACGGTTTACTAAACTGGTAGTTGAAGTTTCTCGAGCGTCAGTAATGCCCTCGTGAATTTCCTGTAAACCCTCTTATATTTTCTAGTGAGTCCTCGACATCGTTTTACCCAATTTTTTATTAATATTTATCTAACGTTTTATATATTTTATAATTATGTCTATTAAAATGACAACTAATAAGTACAGTATTAATTAAAGTACAGTTCTGTAGACATTTGTACTCATTTGGCACACTTTCATGTTTGTGAATGAGGTATTATCGAATTTCATGTTACCCAACTAGAAATGAAACTTTATCAAAGTGTCCATATGTGCCGAGTTTACCCAACTGAGTTTGGTAAAGTTTCTCAAATGTCCCTTTTGACACTAAAATTTTTGCGATATATAATTGAAAATGCTAATGAAAACAAAAATGAAAATGTTTCGTCATTTTTGGATACTCGCATATTTGAAGAATTTTCAAACTTCACTATTCAAAACAATCTTTGAATTTGTCATTTTCAAAGCTTCATATTTTCTTAACAATCTTGGACATTGACTTTTCCATAAACCTTGTTGAGGTTTTTGTAGGTTTGGTTGCAGATATTTCCTATGTTTTAAAATATCTACGATATCCTTTTTTCATAGATTCATTGTGTCATTTTCAATTTTTTTACCTTTACAGCTATTCTATATTGAAAAAATAATTGATTCTGAATCATCAAATCATTAATTGTCTTCAATATGACTCTTTATTTGTTTACAGTTATTTCTGTGTGAAAGAGTTTAAAGAACCAACGAAGTACGTTGCTGAATAGTATTCTGTATTTTTCGATAGATGCTTTAAGAGTGTATTCGTTGTAAAACTGATTTATTTTGTCATCTTTCTCGATTAAAGAGTGAGAATACATCTGGGAATATTTTCGCAATAAATTTTTCGATTCCTTATACAATAAAAATATGCATACTATAGTGAACAATATCAGTTATTTGGTATCAGTAATATATTTAACAGGATTGGAGAGAGCGTTACTAATCCAAAGCGCAAGTGCAAGTCACAGCGAGTCTTCAGGGTCGCCAGAGTTGAGCCGAATCGCATGGAGTATCCGTTTACTGGAGTCTCAACTCTGGAGTGACCAGCACTTTTCTTAACAACTCTTATACCTAGGCTAATTGTTTTTTAATCCTACGGGCTCTCTCATTTTCGATTCACGATACAGTTAATCTAGTAGTATATAAAGATCGCTCAATTCTCAACTCAAGAGTGAACAGCCCTTTGAATTTTTTATTTAAAATTTGCCTATAATTAATAAATAAATTTTCAACAGGCTTGAAAAGAGACCACATTGCGCCTTAAACGTTGTCGTTTTTTCAATAGAACAAGGTTATTTCTTCTTTTTTCATTTTACTGACCTTTCCATTTCGAAGACTGTTTTATACATTAACTAGCAGTCTTGCGCGTGCCACAGAGCGCGCCTATTTATCTTTTTATGAAAATGAATAAATCAAAAGCCTATATTTTCCATGTTATACATATTTAATGAATGTTGCAAAATATTAGTATAAAATAATAAAAGACACCAAGGGATGAGTTCTTTATCTAAAACTGTAATTAATCTTTTGTAATAGGATTTCAACGAATTATATATTTTTTGGTGGAAAATGAAATTGAACTATTTTATTCCAAATTAGCTTTTTTTATTACAAATTAATTTACACCTAATATTAATGAATAGCATTTATTACAATTTTGTTACTCACGTTGATGATAATCATATTCTTTAAATAATGAACTTTGCATTTTTACACCGCAAATTTTATAAATCAATTTAGCAAAATTTTGGAACGCGCATTATAATAATCAATGACCTTATAGGTAGAAAAACACATGTAATAAGCTTGTTGACACTTGGTAAACTCCTCCCTGAATATCTTGGTTAAGTCTCCCCAATATTAGTTCATGCGTTCCATGTCATGAAATTTTTAGTAATAACTGTTTTATTATTCCGATTTCTACGAAATCATTACACTGCTTTGTAAAAAATAACGCGATATATGATTACTGTACGAATTTTGATTATAAGAGTAGATGAATCCTTACAAAGTTGAAAAAAAATACATTATTGAGCTAAAATTTCTGCAGATTGCCAAATATCGGGCTTAGTTAAGTCTCTCACTTTTCCCTATACTTTTCACATTAAAGTTTATGAAAAACATCAATATTTTCTTTAAAATTAAACTAATAATTATTATAGTTCAAATTTCATCAAAATTAATGAAATTTTCTATTAAAAATAACACTTTAAACAAATAAATACTTGAAAACTTATCATATGGGGTGACGGTGTTGTAAAAAATGTGGTTTATGGTGGTAGATGGAGTGTAAAGGTGTCATAGCTGGTTTACATAAAAATATTCTTTTAACTAAAAAGTTTAAGAAGTGCGACAAATTTTGTTATTTCCTAATTGATCATTCTTTATTTGTTTAAAATTCGTCTTTCTAGTAGAAAAATTCATAGTTTTTGTTAAAAATTCATCTCAGTGGTTAAAAAAATCTACTATTTTTAAAAATTTTTTTTCCGGGAATAAATTAATTTTTTTTGTGAAAGAGTAACTTTTGTACTTTTGGTTTAAATTCGAATCTCTTATAGAAAATTAATCTTTATGATTGAAAGTTCGTTGCCTTATTTTTACAATGCATCTCTTGGCAGCATCTGCATTAGTTGAAATATCAAATATTACATTTTCTATCGAAAATCCATATTTGCAGGTTAAAAATCAACTATTTGTTAAACACTTACATACTGGTTCGAAAATTCAACTCTGGTTAAAAATTTTTATATTTTGTTGAAAATCTTGTCTTTTTTTTTTAAGATGTCCACCACTGCGTTTTTATTGAGAATTTTTTTTTAATGCAACTCTTTTTGGTTAAAGATTAAACTTTTTTGTTTGAAAATTTGACCATTCAGTTTAAAATTTCTATTTGTAGGTTGAGAATTCAACTATTTGGTTAAAAGTTAAACTATCTGGTTGTAAATGCAAATCTTTCATTAAAAAAACAAATTTTTAACAAAACCGTTTACATTGAAAATGAAAAAGTTTGATTTTCAGTTTAAAAAAATTAACGAATTTGCAACCAAATAGTTACTTTGTCATCCAAAAATATAATTATTTTAAAACAACAACAGCTGAATTGAACCAAAAAATGCATTTTGAGAAATTTTTTAAATTTTTAACCAGAGATAAATTTTTAACTAAAATAATGAATCTTCAACCAAAAAAAATAATTCGTAAAAGGTCGTTCAATCTTAAAACAATGAAAGAAATGTTAAAAAAAGATTAATTTTCAACCAAAGAAAGAAAGAATTTACAACAAAAGAATTAAATTTTCAACTAAAATGAAGAATCTTCAACCCAAGAAATATCCATTTTTACTCAATTAGTTTAACATTTAACCAAGTAGTCGAATGCAAACAAAAAAGACTAATTTTAAACAAAATAATCGAGGCCTCAACAAAGGAACTTTGACAAAAGATAAATCACAACCACCAAATTACAGTTGTTGATGTATATATGCATATATGCATATATTATCGCGCGCGAAGCTCTAGAACGGAGAAAGAAAAAAGAGAAATATCTACAAAATTGTTGAGTTTTCTACCCAAAAAGGCAAGTTTTCAGAAAAATAGTTGAATTTTTAACTAAGGGATACATTTTTATTGTGTTCATGTTCAGTAAGAAAATAAAGTTCCTACCCAAAGAGATGAGTTTTTAACCAAGAAACAATTTTAGTCAAGATATAAAAAAATTCAACTAAATTGTTGAACATTTTCAACACAAAATTAAAAAAAACTGTTCCCTTAGAGTTTAAAAATCTAGTAATTAGTTGAAACTTCGTCTTTTTTATAAAACATTAATCTTATTGGTTAAAAATTAATGTTTTGAACATAGAATTATTTTTATAACGAAAAAATAGTTTTTTTTAACAGAAAATTCAACAATCACATTTTTGGTAGAAAATTAATTTTTGAAATTAAAGTGAAATCTTTTTCAGTGAACAGTGGAACTAATTGTTTAAAGCTTTATGGATTTTGTTAAAAATTCGTCTTTTTTAGTAGAAAATTAATCTTCTTTTTTAAACATTCTTCTTGCTGATTTAGTATTCAACAATTTTTCTGAAAATTCTTCTTTTTCAAAATAAATTTATTGAAATGAAAATTTAACTTTCCATGTTTTTGTTAAAAATGTATTGATATTCTTAATTGCAATCTGTTTTGGTAGAGAACTCAGCTACTTTTTTTTATTGCACTTCTTTAAGTTGGAAATTATTTTTTTAACTAAAAACGGATCTATCCCATTTTTCGTTGAATGTTAAGTTCATAATTGAAGCTTCATCTTTTCTGGTTTAAAATGAACCTTTTTGATTGAAAATTCAACTATTTTCTTCAAATTTCAATTTTTTTAAAAATTAATTTCTATAATGATAAAATCTACTTTTTTTTCTTTATTCATAATGTGTCCCCTAAGGGTTTACATGACTTCCATTCCTTACAATCTTTCCGTTTACATCTATATATTTTTTACAATCTTATCCTTT
>NC_046662.1:110363871-110389322 GCF_010883055.1 Belonocnema kinseyi | reverse complement strand
GGCGTCATTTGAAGGATCAAGCTCGACGAAAATGGTTCACATTAGTGAATACTAATGTCATCTCTTAGAATTTTCAGGTACTTATCAGACTGCCTAGTAGTTAGATTGATAAAACGGATAAGAGCTTTGCTATTCTATAACCATTTTTTCAAAAATTAGATTGTTAGAACAGCCAAAATTACTAAAAATTGTGAGTCGACGATTCGGTTGCACCAGATTGAGCACCAGGTAGCTAGTACGTATTCTACAAGAATTAAAAAAATTTATATTATTCCAACAGCCAAAATTAATAAAAATTGTGAGTCTATGATCCGGGTGCACCGGATCGAGCACCAAGTAGTATGATGAGCATTCTACAAGAAATTTTTAAAAATTTAGATTGTTCCAAATGAAAATATAATTACCATTGGCCAGTCGGCGATCCGGCTGCACCAGGTTGCGCACCAGGTAGCTTAGCACGTATTCTACAAGAATTTTTTCAAAATTTATATTGTTGCAACTGCGAAAATAACTACCATTGGTAAGTCGACGATCCGGCTGCACCAGGTCCCGCACCAGGTAGCTTAGCACGCATTCTACAAGAACTTTGACAAAATTTTGATTGTTGCAACTGACAAAATAACTACCATTGGTGATACGACGAGCCGGGTGCACCAGGTCGCGTCCCAGTTATTTTGGCAGTTGAAACAATCTAAATTTTGCAAAAATTCTTTTCGAATACGTGCTAGCTACCTGAGGCGCGACCTGGTGCGCTCGGGTCGTCGAATCACCAATGGTAGTTATTTTGGCAGTTGCAACAATCTAAATTTAAAAAAAAATCTTGTAGAATACGTGCTAAGCTACCTGGTGCGCGATCTGGTGCAGCCGGATCGTCGACTCACCAATGGCAGTTATTTTGGAAGTTGGAAAATTCTAAATTTTGAAAAAGTTCGTGTTAAATACGTGCTAGCTACCTGGGGCACGACCTGGTGCAACCGGGTCGTCGAATTACTATTTGGAATTGTTTTGATTACTCACAAAATTTAAATTTTAAAAAAGCTCTGTAGAATACTCGTTATACTACCTGGTGCTCGATTTGGTGCAACCGAATCGTTGACTCACAATTTTTAGTAATTTTAGCTGTTGGAAAAATCTAATTTTTGAAAAAAAATCTTGTAGAATAGTAAAGCTCCTGTCCGTTTCATAAATTTAATCGCGAAATATTTTGTACCTCAATTATTAAGATGATTTTTTGAATCGCTCATACTAACTGAATAAACATCTTTTAATCAAATTAGTACAAGCAACGCCATCTCTTAATGTCTCAAAAGAGTGCTTTTCTTAACCTATACATCGAGAGAATATTACAAACTGAACATTTTTTAACCAACGCCCCTACTCGCTCTCTGATTTGCGGGCGTTTTTCACGACTGCGCGACTCTCATTGGCGGGCGCTTTGTCGTTTGGGCCTTTTGTCACGGATTCCAGAATTGAAACTGTTTTAATGGTGAAACTTGCATAATTTTCAACTTTTAATTTAAAAAATATATAACTTTTCAATTTTAAAGATGTCTAAATAAAAATTCTTAAATTTGAATGATTTTTAAGATAATAAGTCAAGTTTTGAATTCTAATTCTTCCAAATTGGATAAGTACAAATTTGCTGAATAGAAAAAATTCAGTTAATTTGTCTGAGCAATTTTTGCTAATAATTAAATAAATTGATTTATTTTTCAATTTAATTAAATGGTACCGTATTGTTCAACTACAATTTTGATTTTACCATTTAAATTCTAAATCTAAGGAGTGGCTAGATACGTTGGACTTCACCGATACTACATTTTCTGTAGAAATCAATTTTCTAAATTGAACACAATTATTAAAATAATGAAAACTTAATTTTTTTTCCATCTAAAGTAAATTCTTTTTTTTTTTTAATTAAATTAACGGGTTATTTCCCGGCCATTCTCCGGTCAAGTCAACACCTTAAGAACTTGCATGCAAAAGTTGCATTTTCAAACCGAAAATATGAATTTTCAACAACAAATTTTCTTTACAACTAAATTTTGGAATTTTTTACCAAAAGATTGAGGCCAAGCCGACACTTTCTTTTCAAGTAGTTTTTTTAATTTAAAGAAATTTCGTTTGAGAACGTATTAGGCATTGTTGGATCGAGAACTTAATTGGTTATACAATGATAAAAGTTAAAATAATGTAACCCTTTTTTCTTTAAACATTATAGTCAAGTGTTGACTTAGCCCCAGGAGGATGTCGGCTTTATCCCACGATGTTTCGTGGGCCTTAACAGATTTTCTATTATTTCAATTTTTTATGATAATTGATACAAAAATCATTTTTGTTTAAAATCACCAGTAAAATCTCGTAAGTTTCGTAAGTTTCGTAAGTTTCGTAATTACGAATGTTTTTTTACTTAATTCAATTTTAAATCATCTCAATTAAACACTCTACAATAATAAAAATGCATAAATAAAAATGCTGGATAATTTTGAAGATCTAAACTTAAATTTTCATCTCTTCATCTTTAAAATTAAAGATATTTTTATTGTGTATCATCAGAATTTAAACTGTTTTAATGGTGAAACTTGTATAATTTTCAACGCTTAATTTTAAAAAATTTCAATTTTAAAGATGTATCAATAAAAATTCTTAAATTTTAATGATTTTTAAGATAATAAGTCAAGTTTTAAGTTCTAATTGTTCCAAATTGAATAAGTACAAATTTGCAAAATATAAAAAATTCAATTAATTTGTCTGAGTAACTTTTGATAATAATTAATTAAATTCATTTATTTTTCAATTCAATTAAATGGCACCGAAATATTCATCTAAAATTTTGATTTTAACATTTGAATTCTAAGTCAAACGAGTGGCTAGTTTCATTGGATTTCGCCGATACTACATTTTGTGTAAGATTTTATAGAAATATATTTTATTCTCTTGAATACAAAATTTATAATTCTTGAGTAATTGTCAAAATTTTAATTTTTTACCTATGCAGCCGTATTCGAATTTTTTCGATATCTAGAATAGTTTTTAAAATTTTACCATTTATGAAATTTATTAATTTTCATTCATACTCAATACCTAAAATTTTTAAACTATTCAAGATATCAACAGTTTAAATTTTTAATTTGAAAAAATAATAAGGTACGAAAAAGTGATGATCACGAGGATATAATGTTTTAGGAATATAAAGAATTTATTTTACTTACAAATAATAAATTTTCTCATAAATCAATTAAACCCAGTTTTTCCTTCTAAATACGTGAAAAACTATTTTTTGATCCCACTGAACAGAAGAAAAAGCTAAAAATTTAGTAGGAAAACCTCTAACATGACAAAAGCCACTAAAATGGTAGCACACATGCTTATATCAGGGGCGTCAACTTCAATTAATGGTAATTACATTTTTAATTTCCTACTTTAATGAAATCCTACTTTATTTTGCAAGTTTAAAAACTAATATTTATTAATAAATACAAAACGAAAATGAAGACTGTAAGTAATTTGAAAATTCAACACCTTTTTCCACATTAGAAAATTGGTGAATATCTTCGAGGTGCTCAGTACTTGCATACGATCCTGAAAAATTGTGGAGGCGATGGAAGATACTGCGTGACTATCGGTTTACCAAACTGTCGAATAAAGTCGAAACTTATCATTCTGCAACCGATTTTAAGGGAATTATTGTCATTGCATAATTTAAAGTTTGCTTGACTTTACATTTGCAAATATAACTTAACAAGCATGAAACTTTATCCAATTTTTCCTGAATGTGTGACAGAATAGTTTTCAATAATTACACCACGTGCATTAATGATTACTTTTGAAAATATTTACTGTACATTTGGAAAATGTAATCTGCGTTATTAAAGTTGACCGAACTAGCATTTATTCTCTAGCATTTCGCTATAAATAAATTATTACAATAATGTCAAACATTCTTCTTTTGGTCCATATATACCAATTATACTTAAAAGTTCGGTAAAGTTTCCTAACCAAATTTTCTCCGTGTAAACAACGCGGCTCAAAGAAAGGCGTAGCAGGATGTCGGGAGAGCCTGCTCATAGATAGGGCGCATTCTTTTACAAATCGAACAGAGAATTGACCGTCCCATTTTTGATTGAGCTCATACTTTTTTTACGGGTTCTTTATCGAAAAAGAGAAGATAAGTATTTGAGGATTTTTCTTATTCAGCAATTTTTTGAGAAATAGGAAGGGTTGAAAAATTGAGAATTTGAGTAAAGACAATTTTGTTTTAAAATGCATAACTCCTGTTCTATTTAAGCTAGAGACTTTATTTTTTTCATTTGAAAGGTAAAAAATGAGCTTTAATAAAAAAAAATCATCCCAAAAATATTATTAGCAAATTGAAATTGTTATAAACAATTAAAATTTTTAAATCGATTTTTAACTAGTTTGACCCCCCATGAAATAAGTTATTAGTATTTTTATCGTATTCTACGTCAAATTCCCGATCAGAAAAGATTTATTTCAAAATTGTAAAAGTATTATTACTATCGGAAAAAATGTAATGTATCTAGAACTGTCGAGCGCGGTACCTTACACCGGCGCGCGTATCACATTGCACGGCCGATTTTCTTCTTTGATATCGTTTTTCTTTTAAATATAAATGATTATTATATATTTTTTATTAAATAATCTTATTTCTTAGACAAGATAACTTTATTAAAATTTCAAGAAATAAATAAACAATAAGAAGTAAAAGAAAAACATCATTATTGAAAATGTAGATTACTTTATTAGGATTTCGATAGGTTATGCTTATTTTGCTTAATTATGCTTAGTTACGCTTATTTTAAAATATACATAGAAATCGAATTTAAATTAGAATCAAACGGCAAATAAGGAGTCTTTAGAACAGGCCTTGCGATGCGGAGGAGCAGCAACGGCTGACTCAGAGTTGACAGGTCAGGTTTGACTTGACTTTTGATTTGAAAAGTTCGCTCTTTCAAAATTCGAAATTTATCAAGTCCCACAAGTTAGTGTAATATAGTGTCTTTGATAAAGGACGAGTTCCCGGATCTGTGAGTTCTCCGCTCTGTGTTTGAACTGGAGGAAGATCCTGACGTCAAGACCTTGAAGAGAATTATATAAAGATGCCTAAAGAAGTTTTAAAACAATTACAAGGAACGAACATTCGTAGAGATATATGTTTCAATCCCTTTAAAAAACTTAGTCATCAAAAAAAGTGGCATCATATTTGCGAAGAGTGAATGAAACGCAGCTACAAGCAGTAAATTTATCTGTAACAAAGGAATCATTGCAACAGAAAATTTGTACTTCCTGTCGTATACTTATTAATAGTAGAATCGAAGAAAAAAAGGACGAGATCACAAATGATCAAGTTGAAATGGTATAGTATACATATAATATATGAATGCTTTTATGTGGCGTGTAACCATGCCATATTAAAGAAGGTGTTGTATTTCTTACAGACGGAAACTACAGGGGAATCATGTCCTGAAGAGTCATATGCAGGCGATAAAGTTGTCAGCGAGATTGCCAGTGGAGAAATTTCTGGGCAGTCGGGTGAAACAAGGAGATAGATATTAAATGATTGAATTGAAAATTTAAACACAGGATTAAGTAACTTAGGATCTTCACCGATTAAAAAAAATATATTGACGCAAAAAAGCTGTTCTGAAGAAAAGATAAAAAAAATTACGGAAGTGCTTAAGGGCATGCTCTTCGGGGACCACGTGACCAAACTAGTCCCCGGTTATGAACTTTTTTTTTGGTGTTTACTGTGTCCACATGGATTGAGATATCGTGTTTAAAGTTTGACACATAAAATAAGAAGCACTAAAGAACGTTTTTATACATCAATATACTGGTAATTTTAAAGAACGTTTATTTATAAATTGATGGAATAGGATAATACCATTTGAGTTATAGCACTTTGCAGATAATTTTTGGTTTGATACATTCCGACAATACATCCACTTTCAATATATTACAAAGATGATGACAATGAATTGAAACTCAAAAGTTTTGTGTCTATGTCCGAATGTTTATGCCACGTTACTATTGCCGTTCATCTCTTTCAAAGACAGTTAGTAGAATACATAAAATCTAATTTACAGGGGATTAACAAAATAATATATTTTTCCGACGGTGCCAGTGTGCAATACAAGAAAAAAAAAATTTTATTAATCTTACTCATCACGAACAAGATTTTAAAATAGCAGCTGAGTGGCACTTTTTTCCTACGCCGCATGGAAAAGGACCACGTGATGGAACTGTTGGTACTCTAAAAAGACTTACTGCTAGAGCTAGTCTGCAAAGAGTAAATAACACAGACCGACGGTTATGTAACCGAACAAGAAAAATGTCTACCACAAAAGCTAATATGGAATTTGAAAGTACTAATCTTCCCATTTCAAACCTGCTTCGACTTATTAAGATATCTTCATTTTTCACCAAAATATTGTAATTTGAAATTGTTTATTTTAGCGTTTTAACCCATTAACGCTGAAGTGTTCAGATTTATACAAAGCATTATATATTGCTGACAGTACGATATTTTTTCTTCAAAATATTATCTCAGGGGTTTTCTTTGGTGCCCTTTTTATTGTCGGTGTCAGTTTTTTGTTATTACTCCTAGAAGATCTAATATGACGGCCACAATTTAGGGCTTTAAAAGAACAAAAGATCCCGCACAAAATACCAACAAAAAAGCGTGCAGTGGTTTGGATCGATACTTCGCACATTGATAAAACAAAAGAAGATGGACTGCGCGGAATGCTACTCCGCACTCTCTGTGCATTCTAATGTTCACATGCGCTGTATGTGCGCACCGTTCTACGGCGCCGTCACTGCTCGATTCCTATCTGGCTCACTGAGCTGGCGACGCTTTTATGACGTGTTATGTGTAGGTGATGAAATTCGTTTTTTGCTACAAATCTTTCTGTGTTAGAGATCACGTTTGAGTGGCGGGCTAACGGATGGATGCGTAGGTAATAAAATTCTTTTTGTATTCGAAATCTGTCTAGCTGTTACATTTGGTGTCGATCGTGATTTTTGTATGTAGTGAGTTTTAGAATTTCCACGTTGCTGTTCATTATAAGAAAAAAAATGAGTTCAAGAACTCCTTGCCCTAAGAAAGTTAATACGTTTTGTCTCGTTTGTGGGAAGTATGCAACGGAGAAACACGGTCGATTAATCAATGATTCGATAAAAACGTCATACTTCACCAGCTAAGATAGGTATTAGAAATCACTCTGAAAACAAAAGTGACCGCTCAACTAACGAATCAATGGATACTGACGATCCTAACGCAACTAAAGATTTTTCTTGGGAAGAATCAGATGATGAAAGTACTAAATTTTTTGACCAAGACAGATTAGACGATTTTATACGTGACATTGATCTTCCAAAAGATAAAGCTGATCTTTGCGCTTCAAGACTCAAAGAGAAGAAACTATTGTAATCTGACACTAGAGTGACTGTTTACAGAAATAGAGAAGAAAAGTTTTTTATCAAGTACTTTTCAATAAACAGTGGGATTGTGTATTGTAATGATATCAAAGGACTCATTAATTTATTTAAAATAAAGTTATGTACGCCAGAGGATTGGCGTCTTCTCATAGATTCGTCTACAGAAAGTCTAAAAGCAGTACCATTACATAATGGAAATAAGTACGCTGCAACTCCAGTAGGTCACTCAACTACACTGAAAGAATCTTATGACACTTTCTAACTACTACTGATAAAAATAAAATACAATGTCCATAATTGGCTTATTTGTGAGGACTTCAAAATGATAAATCTTATAATAGGTTTACAATCAGTAAATATTAAATATCCTTCTTTTCTTTGCCTTTGGGACAGTCGTGCAAGGGATGAGCATTGGATAACGGAGAAATGGCCAGACAGATTAGAGTGGACACTTGGTCAGTATGATGTTGTTTATGAAACTCTTGTTGACAGAAAGAAAGTATTATCGCCACCATTCCATATAAACTAGGGTTAATGAAGCAATTTGTGAAAGCCCTAAACACCGAAGGAGAATGTTTCAATTATATCAGATCTACATTTCCGCATTTAAGTGATGCCAAAATTAAGAAAGGTATTTTTGTTGGGCCTGACATAAGAAAACTTATCAAAGATGATGACTTTAGGAAAACCATGACATCTATTGAAAAGGATGCATGGTTGAGTTTCAAAGATGCTTTACAGAAATTTTTAGGGAACAATCGAGATCCAAAGTTTAGAACTGTTGTGTCTAGTATGTTAAAGAATTTTAAAAGATTAGGTTGTTTGATGAGTATGAAGTTACGTTTTCTCAAATCTCATTTGGATTATTTCCCATATAATGTTGGAGCATTCAGTGAAGAAATGGGCGAACGCTTTCATCAAGACTTTCATCAAAAAGAGCAAAATTGTCAAAGTCGATGCAATGTAAGAATGACAAACCGACTATTGCTGGTCTTTGCAACGAAATGATAATGACCCTACTAGTCATAAACGAAACTCTCTTTAACGATCGTTTGACATGAAGCGCAAACGTTTCCATAAGAAAACAAGCAATTAGTTTTACCTTCATTGGACATACAATCGTATGTCTTGCCTTAACTGACCGGGAAATCGTAAGTCTTGCCTTGACTGGCTAGACGATTCAAAGTCTTGCCTTGACTGACTGGGCGATTCAAAGTCTTTCCTTGACTGGCTGGGCGATACAAAGTCTTGCCTTTATTGGCTGGGCATTTCAAAGTCTTTCCTTGATCGGCTGGGCAATCTAAAGTCTTTCCTTGATTCGCTGGACAATCTAAAGTCTTGCCTTAATTGGCTGAAAAATATTAAGTACTTCCTTGCGTAGTTGGACAATCCCAAGTCTTGCCTTAACTGAATGGGCAATCGTAAGACTTGCCTTGACCGGCTGGACGATTCAAAATCTTGCCTTGACTGACTGGGTGATTCAAAGTCTTTCCTTGACTGGCTGGGCGATACAAAGTCTTACCTTTATTGGCTGGGCATTTCAAAGTCTTTCTTTGATCGGCTGGGCAATCTAAAGTCTTGCCTTAATTGGCTGAAAAATATTAAGTACTTCCTTGCGTAGCTGGACAATCCCACGTCTTGCCTTAACTGAATGGGCAATCGTAAGACTTGCCTTGACTGGCTGGACGATTCAAAGTCTTCCCTTGACTGACTGGGCGATACAAAGTCTTGCCTTTATTGGCCGGGCAATTCAAAATCTTTCCTTGCTTGGCTGGGCAATCTAAAGTCTTTCCTTGATTGGCTGGGCAATCTAAAGTCCTGCTTTAATTGGCCGGAAAATATTAAGTACTTCCTTGCGTAGCTGGATAATCCCAAGTCTTGCCTTAACTGAATGGGCAATCGTAAGTCTTTCCTTGATTGGCTGGGCAATCTAAAGTCTTGCCTCAATTGGCTGGAAAATATTAAGTACTTCCTTGCTTAGCTGAACAATCCCAAGTCTTGCCTTAACTGGCTGGGCAATCGTAAGTCTTGCCTTGCCTGGCTGGACGATTCAAAGTCTTATCTTGACTGGCTGGACGATAAAATGTCTTACCTTTATTGGCTGGGAAATCCAAAGGCTTGCCATAATTGGCTGGACAATCTATAGTCTTGTCTTAATTAGCAGTAAAATATTAAGCACTTTCTTCCTTAGCTGGGCAATCCCAAGTACAGCCTCAAGTGGCTGGAAAATATTGAGTCTTGCCTTAGTAAGCTGGAAAATCCTAAGTAAATTTACAATATTAAATGAATTATAATAGTAAACTTTGTTTTTTTTAAAGCCCTAACTGTTTTCCATATTCGTTCTTCTAGAAGTTATAACAAAAAACTAAGCCAATCGAAAAGGAACCCCCGAAAACCCCTCAGATAACATTTTCAAGGGACAATGTTATACCATCTCGGCGTTAATGCGTTAATACGCTAAATTGAAAATTTTCATTTCAAGGTTAGCCCACTTGTAGTGTGGAATTCAATTATTTCACGAAATGTAAACGACTAAATTCGCTGCTTCCATGGTTAGGTGGGTTAGCCTGCTTGTGATTTGGTAGGGGTGATTTCTGGGTTTAGGTGGATTAGCAGGTAGATCGGTTAACCCACTTGTGGCATGGAACTTCATTATTCCAAGAAAAATATGCGACCAAACTTATTGTTCCCAGAGTCAGGTGGATTAGCATGCTTGTGGCTTGTTAGGGGTGGTTTCTACCCTTAGGAAACAGCTTCCGTAGAAATGAAAAGACACGGGTTCCATATTTTTTATTGTTTGATCAATGTGCAAAGTTTGGTTCCAAACGACGTACGCTTTTTTGTTGGTATTTTGTGCGGGATCCTTTGTTCTTTTAAGGCCCTAAATTGTAGCCGCCATACTGGATCTTCTAGGAGTTATAACCAAAAACTGACACTGGCAATAGAAAGGGAACACTCGAAAACCCCTGAGATAATATTTTGAAGAAAAAATATCGTACCGTCAGCAATAGAGAATGCGTTGTATGAATCTGAACACCTCAGCGTTAATGGGTTAAAACGCTAAAATAAACAATTTCAAATTACAATATTTTGGTGAAAAATAAAGATATCCTAATAAATCCAAGTAGGTTTGAAAGGGGAAGATTAGTACTTTTAAATTTCATACTAGCTTTGTAGTAGGTTTTTTCTTCTGCAGTTGCATAACCTTAAAAGCAGCTAAAAAACGCGTTTTTTGCACATTTAGGTTAGGATATCTTGAAAACCTGACGTACAAGAGCAATTTTGAGTTCGGATTCAGATTCAGCGCATCAAAATTCTTCGGAAATGTTTGGTCTGCTTTCTGGCTTTTGACTTTTGTCAAATTTTGTGGGCATCTGTTATTTAAGGTAGGATCCGTTTTATTTTAATGGTTCAGTTAAGTATTTTCTTTTTATATATTATTATTGTTATAATTTTTCATTATCTAACTCCTCGGCTACATCATCCTAATATTGATTTTGTAATTTGGAATTTTTTATTTAACTGTTCTCGTAATTTTATTGCTTTGCTAGGTTGTGTGATTATCTTTTTGTAAATATATTTTTAATACTCTGGAGTGCCGAAATGCCTATAATTAATTATTATTTTCTAGTCAGCGACATTTTTGCACTATTTGTGATAATTTTTTTGTTGTGACTCGGCAATTTAGTAAATTTAGCATTTTGATCATTTTTTGTAAAGACCTCTTTTGTTAAACTACCCTTTTGGAATCACTTAAATTTTGTATTTTTTGTGATGACCTTTTTTGTGTAATTATCCCTTTGAAGTTATCTCTATGATGTACCTTATTTTGACCCTTTTTCGAACTTTTGCGATCCCTTGTAATTATCCCTTAAAGTTATTGCCATTATGTACCTTATGTTGACCCTTTTGCGAAGTTTTGCTATCTCTTGTGATTATCCCTTTGAAATTATCTCTATTGTGAACTTCTGCGATACCTTGCAATTACTTTTTTGAAGTTACCTCCAAAAATAGCATATGTTGTTTCCCTTTGCAAATTTGGCGATCCCTTGAAATTACCCCTTTTATATTACTCTACAAATTTTCAGACCCTTATGATGGCCCTTTTATAATGACTCTTTTATAAAATGTGTGATCCTTGTGGTACTACCCTTCTAATTTCGAGAGCCTTTCAATGACCCTTCATAATGTTTTATCTTGCTCTGTTAATGTTTGCGACCCTTTTGAATTATGCTTAATTTTGAAACTCCTTGACACATTTCGTAATATATATTTTGCAATACTTCCCTTTATTGAAAAATTATATTACCTTCGCCCTTATTTAACTGACTTAACTTGGACCACAAAGAACAAACAGAAAATGCTCCAATTTCAATCTGGAAAAAATAAAAAATAAATTTGCGAACAAAAATAAGAAAGAGAAAAGAAAATGGGAAGGCAACTAACCACATCCCATTCATTCTTTTTTTTTCTCTCGTCTTTTTTATTTATATTATTATCAAATTGCAATACAAGAAAATTGAAAAAAAATAATATTACCAACGTTTCAGTACTCATACAGTACCCTTATCATGGCAAGAAAAATTCAAACCGGTAGAAAATTAACAGCGACGAAGAACCGGTGTTCTCTCTTTGATACCTGAGAATCGAATGAAGGTCACTGGGTCTATCTGTTGTAAAAACAATAGAAATATCTTTCATAATTACATGAATAATACAGAAAGTCTAAGAAAAACAAAAAATTCATGAAGCAACATCTTTTAATGTAATTAATCATATCTTTATAATTTCAAGACCCCCCTCCCCCTGTGTACCTATCTTGTAAACCCTCCTGTAATAATCTTTGCGAACACTTCTGCTTACCTAATTTGTAGAACCTCTTTATATTTATTTAAAGAACCCCTGTTAATGTCTATTTTCAATAACCCTTCTATATGGAGTTTAAGGACTCCTTTTAGTGCATTCTGTCAAAAACGCCTTTGATATTAATTTTTAGAACCCCTCATATATTCGAAACACTCCGTTTTTGTAGTCACCTAATGTCGAATTTATGCTTATATATTTATATATTAATTTTATGCTTATTTTATTTTTTGCTTTCCACGTATTTTCTTTCAATGACCAATTGCGAAATCTTTATTTTTGTCAGGCGAAAACTTGTTATGTAAATATTAATTGAAACCCCTTATTTATGCCACGTCATTATGTCCATATGATATTTGTACTCTCTTCATTATTATGTACAAATTTTTTTCAGTTTATTATTTTTGCGCTCGTTGTATAGAATCGATTTTTCCCTGCAGAAGTATGTTTTAGCGATCCGTCCCTTAATTTTTCTTTTTGAAATTTGCAACACTTATTGGGATTCCCTGTTGTTAAAATTCGACCTATGTTTGAATTGTTTATATATTTTATATGATTTTATTGTTTTTTCTTTTAACCCCTATATTTGTCTTTTGCTCTACTTTGCCGAAGTATTGAATAAATAGTTGCTATTAATTCTGATGAGAAATATGATCTTTGTACATGCCCCTTTTATCGTTTAGAGTGATACGCTTAGCGTTCAGTGAGGTTCCCCTTTCCCTTTTGGAATATAGATTCCGCATATCTTTATAGTTTCTCACTCACTTTGATTGAATGGGTTTATCTTTGTCCAAAGCAAGGGCTGGTGACCAAAAATCTAGATTATCTTTTTTTTGTTTAATTGTTAGTTGATTATTTATCTGAATAAATATCCATGTTGAAGTTCAAAGTTATCTAATTAGGGTGCACTGTGTGCTACTGAGAGACCGTAAGATTTTATTTTACTTTTATTTGAAAAAGTAGCCTTACAATTGGCGCCCAACGTGGGGCCCACAAATTCAAAAATAAAAACGGCCTCTGAAAAATTAAATAGTTCATTTCTCAATTTCGAGTTTGTGTATTACAGAATATTTCATTTTATTCAAGCATAGTATTGGTAAATAAGGTTCCTCGAGTATCTAATTAACGATCTTATTTCCCAAATTGAAAATGTAATTAGAAATCCAAGTGGTTAATTTTATGGCAGGCATTCCAGATTATTTATTTTGATATCTATGTTCACATTTTATATTGATAATGACCTTGACAGAATAATTGTTAGTTGTGCATTCTTGCTTCTTATCTTCCTTATTTTGATTATTATATAGACATATATGTTTACATTTGATATTGCTAAGTGGTTTAAGAGGATAATTTCTATCGTGCTTCCTTGTCTATTATATTTCTCATTTCGATCCCTTACATGAATACCTATGTTGATATTTACTGCTAATTTGACCTAGAGGGTAGATAATCATACTTGTGCTTTCTTGCCGCTTATCTCTCTAATCCAATCCATTATGTGAATTCCTGCCTTATACATTAAATTGATTTCGCTCGGCGAAAGTATATTTACAGTTATCTGTTCCTATTTATTAGTGTTCCCTTTCACTAATTACGTTTTACGATCATACGCAATTAAGTGCCCCTGACCCCCTATAAATAGAGAACCCTTTCGAGACTAGTGGTAAATATGGATGACGATAAGCAGTTGACTTCCTGGGTTTATAATCTGAATAAGGGAGAACTTAATTATCAGTTAAAGGAAAGGACTCTTTCCACAGACGGGAACTTTGCAACCCTGCACCTCCAATTAGTAAATCCCGTAAAATGCGGTAGGGAAACAGGAGACCCTTTTAAACCATCCCTTACCCTCCCTTGTTCGTAAACAAATAACGATCCCAATACCAATCAAAAGATATCGAATAGACCCATTATGGTAACTAAAGGATATAGTCGAACCAATAATAAAAATGATATTAGATAGGAAGTCGAAACCAGGCCGGTTACCCCCTACTGCGAAACGGGCGCACCTAATGGAAATCCTGTCAAAAGGAATAATAAGCCCCGACAACCACTCTAAAGAGATTCCGATCCCTGTAACAAACCGAGCTTCATCCCTATGGACCGCCACCACAACGCTGAAGGATCCAGTACATGAAATAACCCCAATTTAATGAATCCCTACCCCGACCGTACATCAGCAAAGTATGCCAACGCATAACCTTCACGCTGCTCCCTTGTGATTGTCAGAGAATCACCTTCGTTCTCCACACACCCCGGGAAGAATCCTACTCCTTTTGTCAGTATAACCCGTCACACGAAGACGCAACCCCTTCTCGCCGATCCAACACTGATACACCAGACGCTCTACAATTTAACCGGTCGCTGTTCCCCACGAATTTCGTTCAACCTTTTTTTTCGTGAAGCGCTTTCTATCTAAGAAACTGCTTTTTTTATTTCATGTTAGACCCTCTACCCAACAATGATTATTAAAATCTACGTTCCCTGTCACGCGTGCACTAGTCTCTTTTGATTTTAAAAATTCGTATATTTGCGATCCAACCTATTATACAAATCAAATCATACTCATGTGTTAAGGAAATTGTAACAAAAAAATATAAATGTACTTATACGAAATTCAAAATACCTACTTATATGTGGCTAATATAATACCGATGCATATTTTAAAATCTTTTGTTAACCTAAAAAATTTTGAAATGCCGCTACAGTTTCTATGCACGCAGGTTAGCAAACGTTGAAAGCCGTGGCTTGAGACCTCCGTTGTAAAAAACACATACCAAAATCGGAAGTGTTTCTGAAAACCATGGTATAGCCAAGTAAAATCTTTCTCCGAAAAGCTTTCGAAACACACACTCAAGCTGTAATACAATGTGCTTCAGGCTTTGGTAGTACGGAGGCCTGCCACGCTAAAACTGTATGATTTCGATCTAATATATCCAGAACTTCGGGCGAATTTTGCTCGTTAAAGTTTCGTACTTTGATAGGAATAGCTCAATTTACTTTTATGCTTAGATTCTTTTCTCCGTGCATTCTTATTTTTCCCTATTGAATCCGTTCATCGCCCAGTTCTCCCTCGCACCGCGAAATATAATTCCGCTTGTGCTTTTCTTTACGACCTTTACCTTCTTCTTTAACTCTTATTTTTCTGTTTCTCTGCCATTTTGCCTATTACCTGCTACCTTTGTCATCTAAATAACCCCTAAAGTAAATTTTTTTTATTATATATCAAAGTTCGCATAGTGGCTATTATTTTATTTTTAATGGACGAAATTGCTTGCTTTATATTGCTTACTATTATCAGCGGCTTTTCATTTTGAATTAATGACTAAAATATTAATTTTGCCTTGAGTTATCTTCTTTACCCATTGCTTCCCCGCACTTTCAATATTTTGACGATTAACTTTTTTTGGTTTGATATCTATGTATTTCCTTTCATTTTCTTTCTTTTATTTCTATTTCACTATTTTTTGTTTGCTCTTAATTTTCTGTTTCTTCATTCTCTTAATCCTAATTTTATTTTCGTTGTGATTTTATGGTTTTTTTATTTGTGACTTTCAATTTTTTTATTACGTTATTTTTTTAATTTGCGATTTGAATTCCCCTACAATATTAAGGTTAGACTGAGCTAGCAGTTTTTGTCAACGCTACTGTTGTATTGAAAAATTTGGTATATCTTTTTCTCGATTTGAAATCTTTTACCTTTTTTTATCTCTTTTGTTGTTGTTATTGTTGCGATTTTCTTTGGTATTTTTGATTACTTTATCCTTTAGACACCCTTTATCTTTTCTTTTGGATTGTTGCGTGTTTAAAGATAAGGTTTACCCTTTTAATTGAATTCCGTGAGTTTTCGCCTTTTATCGTTTAGCCTGAAACGCTTAGCGTTCAGTTAGGTTCCCCGTTCCCGTTTAGAATATAGATTCCGCATACCTTTATAGTTTCTCACTCACTTTGATTCAATGGATTTGCTTTCGTCCCAAGCAAGGACTGGTGCCCAAAAATCTAGATTATCTTTTTTTTGTCTAGTTGTTGGTTAAAATTTTATCTGAATAAATATTCGTCTTGAAGTTCAATCTACCTAATTAGGTTGTCATGTGAGCTACTGAGAGATCTTAAAATTTAATTTTTGCTTTTATTTGAATAAGTAGCGTTACAAGTTTAGATTTTTTTCTTTTCAAATGTGAATTCAAACTTTGAGTCAAATGAGTTGAATATTTCCAAAACTTCGTGTAATTTTTATTCTGGAATGTTCATAAAAATTTCACTAACGTATCTTTTATACAATGATAATTTAAAATGTAAGGTTGAAGACAGTCAATATCCAGGGTATTCATGAAAATGTCCACTAACACAGGAGAAAGCGGAGATCCCATGGCCACTCCTTCCATTCGCAGTGAGCACCAAATTCGGCGATGTCTTTACGACATCGTTATAACATCTTTATGATATCGTAAAGCCATCGTCAGATCATACGACGTTTTTACGATATTGGAAAAAACATTAACGATATGGAAATAGGATATCGTAAAGTTGTCATAAATATGTCATTGTTATGTCGTAAAGACGTCGCCAAATTTCGTCCTGGAAACATTTAGAAGATTGTAAGGGAATTTCTTAAAATTTTGAATGATATTTCAAAGTTTTGAGAAAAATTCGTGTTAGTTAAAAATATTTTCAGGAATTTAAGGCGCTTTAAGTAGATTACAAATATTTGAAAACTCGAAAAGATTTTCGGAAATGTATCATTTTTTTCTTGATTCCTCTCCAACTTCTAAAAGTTCCAAAATTTTTTTAAAAGGACGCGAGTTTTTTTAAAATAATATTTCGTAAAATTCTATATTATGGAAACATTTCTTCAAAATCTTCTGGATTTTTTTTTGACAAGCCTGAAATATTTAAAAATCTTTTAAATTTTCTCAATAATCTTACGAAAATGATATTTAAATTAATTTAAAAACAAGGTGATAATACTTATTTTCTGGTTCTCAATTTTCAGAATTTAAATTCAACATGGATTTATTATAGCACTTCGAAAAATAATTTTCGATTAATTTGGGTGTTGTCAAAGATAAAACAATATTCGTTAATGGTCTTTCTTTAAGAGTAACATACAAATTTTTAAAAATATTTTAGCTTCGTTAAAAAGTCTGATTGATTAAAAAAATATCACATTTAAGAGTTCGTTATTTCACTGTAATAGAAAACAATAATTCTATTTATTATATAGTAGCATTATATTTTAAACCGGCAATATAAAAAAAATAGTTCATCACTATATTTAAAAGTGTTTGAATATCCGGAAGTAACCCAAAATAATGAAAAAATGAATAACAAAATCAGAAGTTAGCAAGAAAAAAATTGCAGAATTATGAAATAAATGAATTGTTAAATTCCCATAAATATTTCTATTCCTGAAATTTAAGTTTGACGAAATTTAATATCTGTCGAAAATAATTAATAAATTAATAATTAACGATAAATTAAATTGCTTGCCTTGTTTATAATTCTATTAATAGTTCATAAATTAATAATCAATTAACTATGTTCATCAGTCCTAAATTAATGATCTTGCTGTTATTAAAGATTAAAGTTCTTGCCGTTTGTTTGGATGAATTGTGTCAATTATGCCTCTTTTTCCTATATTAAACAATATAATACGTTATTAAATAGGTCTCGTTTACTACCTGACTCTACACTATGCGGCAAAATGATTTTAATGGAGTTTTCTTACTTATTTTGTAATTTTTATGCATTTTTCCTATGTCACTGCATGGTTTTGTAGAACAAAGTTACTACTAGCTCCGCCGCACGGCCGTTTTCAACTCTCGTGACACATTTTTTGCATTGGGAAGTACAGTGGAAGCACCCCCCTGGTCATCAATTATCATAATCAATTTTTCTAATATCTATTATTTTATCTATTAAATGGGTGTTTTAATGTTGACATAAATCAACGTGATGTTTTTAAATATTTTGACATTTCTACCATTCCTTAACTAAAAGTTTGTCAACACAAAAAATTTAGTCACTACACTGTTAAAAAAAATTCATACGTCACACCGAAGTGCGAAGTTTTAATGATACGGTGGGATGTTTTTGTTGCAAAAAAGCATTTTTCCTTTTAAAATACACTTCTCCGGTGTAAAGTTGGTAAATTTACGAAATCTCAACTTCCCAGTGTTGAAAATACTAACGAATTACGCCGAGGAGATCTGAGTCTTGATCTAAACTTAAAATTTCACTGGACAGTGTAAAATCAAACACTAAGGCGGAGCGAGAATAGTACATTTCGATACGTGTGTGAGAGGTGATTATTTAGAGAATGAGACGTTTTTCGTACGAGCGAAGCTAGTGAGTAAGTCTCATTCGCTAAAAACCACCTTTTACGCAATGGTGAAAGTATGATAAGTTGCTATGCGCGCGCACGCGCAGTTTACTTGTGTAGGTTTATGCGAGTCGACCAAGGCCACATCTTCCCATTTCATAAATCATTATTGCATTGTTTGGTATATTTTGTGTTTGCCGGTCTGCGGGTAGCTACGGGTGTTTTTTGTTTGGCGTGTCGGTGAGTCGGCTCTGTTAAATGTTGCGAAGACCAGCCTCGTGTAAAACCAAAAATGCACGAGCCGGAATCCGCGAGCTCTCCCGACTTATTGAATGACGATCTAGCCGCTCTTCAAATTTATTTCGGTTTTGAAGTCCCGAATTACATTAGAACTATTTGACTTACTGCGAACAGGGAAATATAATTTACTTCACGTAAATATATATAGGAGGCCAGATTTTTTGGTCTGAAATGTTTCAAATTTAGTGCTGCATATCTCAGTCATATTTTCAATAAATAATTAGTTCTTAACAAATAAAAACGAATTTTTGACAAAATAGTTTAATTTTCAACCTAAGAAATGACTTTAAAGAAATACATTTTTTAACTGAAAATTATAGTTAATAATTAAAACAATGGATGAGATGTTAAAAATGACATACTTCAGACCATAGAATTAAGGTGTTGAAAGAATCTTTTATTTAAATTATTCGACGTTTCGAAAACTATACGTTTTCCTCATCAGGACAGAGTCGTGTATATAAAAGTTTTCTTATATCATTTCGAGTATTTATTATGTATCCTTAATTCTCCTTTTCTCAATTTTTCTATGAAAAAAGTTATACAAAATTAAAACAATAAAAGAAATTTTTTCCCTATTTGAAATGCGGTAAAAAAAGAGAGAGAGAGATATATATGTTTTCTATTAAAAGTGAGGTTAGGAATTAAGAATTTTTTTTATATTTAACTTTATGTTATCTTCATTTCAGGTTAGTAAATTAAATAAATTATATTGTTAATTTAAAAAACACACATTATATTATAACACAGATATAAAAAAGGCAGTACTTTCTTTAAAAGCTACATTTTGGTGAGATGGAAGCAAAAATACGTTTTGCTCCATTTTTCAAACGAGAAAAAGAGAAAGAGGACCAATTAACAGCAGTCCCCTGCCTCGACCGTGTATGTGTATGAAGTAGTAGTTTTCTTACGATCCGGAGGGGAAATGCCGGTCAAACTAATCCAACAGATGGCACCACAAAAAGTAGGTATGTCTTTTTCATTGAATTGCATTAAGAAAAAGCAAAAATAATAAAAAACTTGATGCTGTTTGCAAATAAACAAAAAAAAATATACGAAAAAATAAGAGTAACTATTACTAATTATTTAAAGAAAGAAAAAGTCATAAAAATATGTAGTTTAAAATGAATAAAATTTAATTTTGAGATACATTTTGAAAGCAGTTCGAACATCATATTTCTATGATTTATTTTGCTGATATTATTAATTTTATTATTTGTTTTAGTTAAATAAAATTATTTATTGTTGAAATTATTAATGTAGCTAATGAAAAAAATTAATAATATTTAAGACCCCAATGGCAAAAATATTTAAAACATATACATGATCAGAAGAATTAATAAAAAATATATTACTTATATCCAATATAAATATAATAATAATAATAAAAACATGTAAGACTGCAACTTAAGTTGCAATGTAAAGAATCTTTGTGCCCTTCAAATCTTAATAATTTCAAGTTTTGAAGGAAATATTTTTAAAAAGTATTGGTAATTGTCATTAAAGTGTTTGAGGGAATCATTTGGTAAAAAGTCAATGACACGAATGATAAATGAGAAAATAGATTTAATATTATTCAATATAATGTATATATGTATTTTAATTAAACCAAACGTCATATATACATTTATACAGTTCAACAATTTATTTGTTGCTTATAATCTTGAAAGCTTTTTTTCACGCTGCATTCAGCCCCTAATCATTTTATTGAAAAATTTAAATTTAAAGGAGATTTTGAATTAAATAGTTAATTATATCATTGCAAATCTGATTTCTAAAATAAACAGACTATAAGTTATTAAAATCTATAAACAAACGTACTGTACTCATGACGCACCGTTGGAGTAAATGCACTTTTTTCATTCAAAAATGTCCAGAGCCTTCAATCTTCTTGCATTTTGAATTTTTCTGTTTTAAATTAAAGATCATTACATTCTATAGATCTTGACTCTCCGAACTTTTGTCTCATCTATTTTTTTATTAATAATTTTTCCAGTCAAAGTATGAACAAAGTATTATTATCGGCGAAATTTTCTTTTTTTGCTAAACGTGCTTCCCATTAATGTATGAATGACATTTAATAAAAAAAATAATTTAAAAGTTTATAATAACCACTGTGATATACAATTTTATTGGCAAAATATCAGAATTTGACAGTTTTCAAATTATAATTTCCTTTAATGGCCAGAGCGACTTCAGGTATTCCTTACAATAATAAATATTTAATAATATTTGATAAAATATAACAATTTAAATTTTTATAAACAAATTAAATTAAAAAATTTTTAATGTTAGCCCTTTCGCATAGAAAATTTTTTTTTGTACTGAAAATGTTTTAAGCTATTGGACGAATGACTGCTAGTCACAAAAAAATTAGAAAAGTTAACAATTACGATTGAAAACCCGACTTTTTCCAAGTGAAACTGGCAACATTGGGAAACTTTTTTTTAAAAACTGTTAATAAACGTGTAAGTTGTTATATTCCACTAAATATGATTAAAGATACATTTTTTTAGGAATATCCGAGCCATTGTAGCGATTAAAGAAAATAAAAATTTTTATAAAACCTTACATTGGAATATTATGTCACGAGAATTATTTATAACAGTGGTTATAATAAACTTCTCAAATATTTTTGTGACTAGCAGTTATTCGTCCAACAGCTTAAAACATTTTCAGTGTGAAAAAAAATTTCTATGCGAAAGGAGCAAAATTTTGAATTTGTTCATCTAATGTGTTTACAACAATTTAAATTGCTATATTTTATCAAATATCATTAAATATTTATTGTTTTAAGGAATATCTGAAGTCTTTCCAGCGCTTGAAGGAAATAATAATTTTTTAAATCTCAAACTCTAATATTTTGCAACAAGAATTGTTTATAACAATAGTTATTACAAACTTTTAAATTATTTCTGTTATTAAATGTCATTCCTACATTAATGTGAAGCACTTTTAGCAACAAAAAAAGTTTACCAATAATAAGACTATTTTTTAATTTGTTTATCAAATTTGTTTGCAACAAATAAATGGAAAGATAAATAAATTATTTGTATTTTATCAGTCCCTAAACATTAATTTAGGAAAATATAAAGCTTTCCTGATCAGTTATAAAAGCGTAACAAATTTTTATGTACAAAATTTCAGTTTTTCCATACTTTGAGTAGAAAAATTATTAATAACAAATGGAGAAGACAAAAGTTCGGAACGTCCAGCTGAACGAAAAAAGTGAATTAAAATATATACACTAAATATATTATTATTATTATTACACCATTAGGCCATTTCCCTTTCGGGGTAGGCGTGACTCATTCGGCAGGGGAAAGGAGTAGTGTGTGGAAGGGATGGAGATTTTCCAGATTGATCCATAATTCTCGTGCTATTTAAGTAAATAACACGTTCGTTCCGCAACACTGCTCCGACCCAGGTTGCTGATCAATCTCTCTAGCAATCACCCCAAGCGAAGAACCTCACGAAGTCGTTATGTAAGGTTCCCCACTTGGGTCCATCAATAGCCAAGGTCTTTGTTTCAGGTGTCATTCACTCTACTGACACTCTTTTTATTAACTATTTGCCGCCATATTTTCCTGTCCTCGCATACTTCTCTAGCTTCTTTTACGTCTATGCATTTTTTCATGCAGGCTCTCGTGTTTCTGTGACTTCTTATGTCTCTTCTAAGTAGGGTCTCATTCACATATTCTAACCATTCTTTCCGCGGTCCACCTCTGGGCACGCTGCCATTTACGAGTACTTTACCTTGATACACTTGTTTCGTTAGTCGTTCATTTGGCATTCTCTCAACATGTCCGAACCATCTTAACCGATTTCTTTCCCATGTGTCTACTAGCGTCTCTTCTGCACCACATTCTTTTAGAATTATCTCGTTACTTACTTTGTGCATTAGGGTTTTCCCGCTTATTATGCGCATGAATCTTATGTTAATTGCGTTAACTTTACTCTTATC
The DNA here is from genome assembly GCF_010883055.1 of Belonocnema kinseyi. Classification (NCBI taxonomy): domain Eukaryota; kingdom Metazoa; phylum Arthropoda; class Insecta; order Hymenoptera; family Cynipidae; genus Belonocnema; species Belonocnema kinseyi. Next base: position 110,366,409 of record NC_046662.1, on the reverse strand, counting down.
TTTTTCTTGATAAGTCCATGTCTCGCTACCGTATAGTACAGTCGGTACAAATATAGAATTATGTATTGCCATTTTAGCTTTATTTCATATATTTTTACTTCTGATAAGGGGACCTGCTCTACCAATAACCTTCTTACTTTCATTTATTCGTCTATCTAATTCCTCATCTATCTTCCCGTCCCTAGTAAATAAGCTAACAAGGTATACGAACTTATCAACTTGTTCAATTCTCTCATCTTTTAATAAAATATTGGATAGTGTTTTCTCACTCTTTCCTTCGAACACCATAGTTTTTGTTTTGTTTGCGTTAATTTTGAGGCCCATGCTCTTCATGCTTGCATCTAGTTTATTCAACATTCTTTGTAGGTCTTTGATAGACATCCTTGTCTAACTCCTTGAATAATATCGAAACAGTCACTCAGTTTCCCATTCACACTTACACTCGCTTTGCTACCTGTATATATTGTTTTTACAACTTGTAGGATCCATCTATTAACTCCATACTCTTTCAGGACTTCCCAGAGTTTACTTCTATCTACTTTGTAAAAAGCTTTTTCTAGGTCAACAAATGCACAGAAAACTTTTTTTCCTACTCTCAAACTTTTTTCTGTTATTTGCCTTAAGCTAAATATTTGATCCGAACATGACCTTCCTGGCATAAACCCACTTTGGACTTCCCAAATCTTTGATTCTGTTATTTTCATTACCATACGAATAAGTATTTTTGAATATATTTTACTTACGGTGCTTAATAAGCTAATCCCTCTGTAATTATTGCACTCGCTTTTATCTCCCTTTCTCTTGTATATTGGTACGATAATAGCTTCTTTCCAATCGTTGATTGGATTTCTGTACTTTTGTTTCCTTACATTTTTTATAAAGTAGTTTCCTGCTTCCTTCAAAGTCGTTTTGTATTTTTATCTCTTCTTCTGCTCTAATTGTATCTTTACTTTCTTTAACTAATCGTTTAAGTATCCTTTTTTCGCGTCTATAATCATTTCTACGTTTACTTATTTCCTCATTGCTAAGACCTGCGATGTTCAAAGTTCTCTTGTAAGCTTCTCTTTTTGCTTTTTGGGCAGCCTGAATTTCATCATTCCACCAGGCATCACCAGAAATTCTTCCTACAACTGCGGTACCACACACTTCGATCGTGCATCTAACAAGGATATCCCGTAACATTGTCCAGGCGCCCTCTAAATCTTTGTTTTTTATACGGTCCTCCCATGTGTCCCTATCTATGCTTTCGATTATCTTATTTTGGAAATCTATTCTCACGTCCTTTTTCTGTAGGTTCTCAATTTTGATTCGCGTTTGTTTTGCTTTCTTGGGTCTCTTTTTTCTTCAAACCCGACCTGAGTTAATTTTTGAGATCAGAAGGTAATGATCAGTATTGCATTCAGGACCCCTCGTGACCCTTGTATCTTTGACTAACTCTCTAAGTCTTTCATCCGCAACAACAAAGTCAATTATACTGCGGCTATTTCCTTTAGACCAGGTGTACATGTGGATTATTTTATGCCTAAACCAAGTATTTGTAATAAACAGACCCCTTTCTAAGCATAGACCAACTAGTTTATCTCCGTGATAGTTTGTTCTTGGATCCCCAAAATTACCTAATACTCTTTCTGTATCCTGATTTTGGATGCCCACCCAACCGTTCATGTCTCCTAGTAGAATTATTCTTTCCCCATGTTCGCAGATGTTTATTGTGTCATTTAAAGTGCCCCAGAAGGCGTCTTTTACTTCTCTAGGATCACTATCAACCGGCGCGTATCATGCTATAATAAATATTCTTCTGATTCCTACGTTCATTCTAGCCCACAGCAGTCTGGGAGACACGAAGCCATGGTCTCCGAGATGCTGCTTTGCTCTTTCATTCAAAATGAGACCTACTCCTTGTTTACCATGTGATTCACAGTCTACTTCTAACCATATTTCAAATCCGCCTTTCAACACGCCGTGTTTTATGTCTTTAGTTTCGCATCCCTTTTTCTTTGTTTCGGGCATACATAAAATATCTAGTTTCTTCACGTCCATAGTTTTACGCAATTCTTTTACCTTGAGATAATTTACTCCCCTAGCATTTCAAACACCCAGTCTCCATTCGTCGCCTTACATGACTTTTAGATTTTCCGTGTGAATGCCTTTTGTGATTAAAAGTTCCAGTAATGCCTTTTGTGATTAAAAGTTCCAGTCCTTTCCGAGGCTATTTTGTAGTTTGTATTACTCATTGCTTAGATTATACGCCCAACTAACACCTTTATGCAATAAGTTTATTTTCTGAGTCGAAATCATGTCAAAGTTAAGTATCAAATCGCCATATGGTGGAGCTTGTAGTTCTAACGTGAGTCCCACCAAAAACTTCAGTTAATAAGGAGGATTGGGAGAGGGGGGGAGGTAAAACTGAAACCGAGAGAGTCGTCTTGGGTTTGTGTTTTTGTTTTCATGCTGAGAAGATCATCAGCCTTCAGCAGCGTTGTGATATATGGAAGTTAGTATCCGGCCGTCTTCTCAGACCGTCACCAACGACATATA
>NC_046662.1:110356871-110363771 GCF_010883055.1 Belonocnema kinseyi | reverse complement strand
TTTCAATTCCAAATGTGCAAAATTGAAGAAATGTAAAATGTAAATGCAGAAAAAGAATAAAAAAAGACCAAAAAGACTAATTTTCAAGAAATATTCAAATCCGAATCACAGGCAAAAACAGGTATTTTCGATAAAACAGTTGAATTTTCAACAATATAGATAGATTTTCACTTGAGAAGAAGATGTCAAGCAACTAAAACAGATCAATTCTCAATCAGACATTTGTACCCCCAATTAAAAGAATTGAATTTTCCACCGAATAATAAGAATTTTTAAACGAAAAGGATGAATGTTGACAGAATTGTGGAATTTTGAAGAAAATGATTCAGTTTTGAGTCAGGTAGTATAATTTTTGACAAAAAAAGAAACATTAACAACAAATTTCATTGTAGGCGTCGCGACTAGAAAGAATAAGTATGCACACATATTCATATACACACATAAATACACATCTACACACACACACACACACACACACATCTTTTCTTGTGTGTTTATTTTAGGCCTATATCTTTGAATTTACAATAAGAAGCGAGTCCCCCCCCCGGTTCAAAATCTCGGCGTTATTTTTAGTTTGTTGGTTTAAATTTCCTTTGTTTTCTTTTTTTATCGTGAAATTATAATGAATTGCTATGAATTACTTATATACATTATATTAAATAATGTTAAAACCATTTTCTCATTTATTAGTTTTTGCAACTTAAGATGTAGTCTTACATAATTAAATTATTATTATATTTATATTTGCGATACGCCATATATTTTTTATTAATTCTTTTGATCATGTATATGTTTTAGATATTTTTGTCATTGAGGTCTTTAATATTATTAATTTTTTCATTAGCTACATTAACAATTTTAACAAAAAAAATTTTTTTTAACTTTAACAAATAATAAAATCAATAATATGAGCAAAGTAAATCACAAAAATATAAAGTTCGAACTTCTTCCAAAATGTATCTCAAAATTAAATTTTATTCATGTTAAACCACATATTTTCATGACTTTTTCTTTTTTTAAAAATAATTAGTTTAACCGACAATTTCCCTCCGGATCGTAATAAAATAAAAAAGTGCGGGCGATACAGGGGGTCATTAACAGAGAAACACATAGCATTGCCGTATCACAAGTTTGGTAATGAGGGTTCTGAGAAAAATAGACGGAAAAAATTACAAATTATTGGTAAAAATGAAAAAACGGGTTATTTAGACTATTAATAAATTATTAACTGTGAATAAATATTGACAATAATATTATTATTTATTTAAAAAATTGTTTAAAATTCATAAATTTGAAAAAAAAATCAGAAGATTATCAGTTGGATTTATAGAAGAAATCAATAGCTGTACATGCAAAGAAAAATAGTAAAAAAAAAATTGGGTAAATTAAAGTTGAATCTGTTAATACAGAATTAGTTAACTTAGTTGATTTCAAAATTTATTATTATTTTCTTTGTTTTTTTATTCCTCTAATTAATTAAAAACATTTAATCTTCATTAATTTTTTAGATTCAAGAATCCAAGATTATATTATATATTGGACTATAATTATTTAGATCAGAAATTATATTTAAACAATTATTATCATTTTTTGTGATGGAAAACATTTCCGCTATTAGTCTTTTAAATTCGTTAGGTTCATGGTGTAAGACAATGACATTTTCCCAATCCATTAGATGTCTAATTTCGACCTGGTGTTTTCACAATTCAAACAATAATATAAATATAAAGTAATTTTTTTTATCAGTAAATATAAAAAAAAATTTTTTCTAAATTCCTAACCTCACTTTTAGTAGAAAACATCTCTCTCTCTCTTTTTTATCGCATTTCAAATGGGAAAAAAATTTATTTTATTATATTAATTTTGTAAAACTTTTTTCATAGAAGAATTGAGAAAAGGAGAATTAAGGATACATAATAAAAACTCGAAAAAACTCGAAAATTATAGTTTATACTTGAGTTTACAGTTCAAAAAATTAATTTTTAACCCCAAAAAATGCAAAATTTAAACCAACTAAATGCATTTTTAAATAAAACAAATTAAATTTCAAATAAGAAGAATAATTCGCCACTAAAGAAGTTAGAAGATCAATTTATAATTAAAGAGATGATTTCTCAAGGAGAAACTTTTAACAAAATTGTTTAAGTTTCATCTTTAGAAACGAATTTTAAACTGACACAATTAGCATTAAATCAAAAATGGACTTGTTAAAATTTCAGCAACAAAAGAAATTAATTTTTAAGTAAAAAAGATAATCTTTTAACAAAAAATGGAACAATTAAGTTTGCATTAAAAAAATTTATTTTGAATAAAAAAGCAATTAAATTTACAACAAAATAGTCCAATTTTCAACCAAAGAAATGTATTTACGTACAAAAAGACGTCTTCCCAAAAAGACAAAATCATATTTCCAAACTGGCATTTGATCAGCCCCTAAAATTAATTTTAAGACGTTTTTCGAAAATGATTTCTCTGGACCTGATCCCAAAATTTGGTTTTATCAATTACTAAACTAAATTAAAGACTCGTTGGTGATAAAATTGTATCAGTATTAAATCTAGAAGAGAAATTTTAGGCCGACATTTTCATTCCAATTTTTTTAAAAATTATTTTATTTTCGAAATTGATATATCTGGATATGATTTCCAAACTGGCATTTGATCAGCTTCTAAAATGAATTTTAAATCATTTTTACGTAATGGTGTATCAAAAAAAAAAAATCGAAGCAATTTAACAAGGCCAAATTTTAATTAATAAATTTTTTAGGAATTCGTTTATTTTAAAAAATGTTTTCCGTGGGCCTCATCTGAAAATTTGGTTTGATCAACGTATGTGCACGCGTATGTGTAGTATTAAATTTGTCGAATGAGTGGCTAGAATTTTTATTATACCTACATTGTTCAGCCTTGAGTGCTGTGCTTGTTTACGCACTCCTGGTTTATGTTTAGAAACTGTCGAGTTCGAGGTTTCAAATGCTCAGAGTTGTGCGAAATTATACGTATAAATTAAATCGCACCAATAAAATTTTTCCCTTTTTATATTCGAGTCTAAAATTTTCAGGAAGTAGTTGTAGGAGATTCTAACTGTCGGTAAAAAAGTTGTAAATTTATTCGTGCATTTTTCATAGAATTAAGGATTTAATGTTTGATTTTTTTATCCCGTATCCGAGACCTAGCTACAAGTTCGTGACTTTTTTACCGATAAATTTTTTCCATGTAGTACTAAATGTAGAAGAGAAATTTTAGGCCGGTATTTACATTCAAATATTTTTTTAATTATTCTATTTTCGAACTTGCCATATCTGAATCTTATTTACAAATTGGCATTTGACGAGCGCCTAAAATCAATTTAAAATAATTTCGATGGTATCGGTGTATCAAAAAAAAATTTCGAAGCAATTTAACAAGCCCAAATTTTAATTAATAAAGTTTTTAGGAATTTTTTTACTTTAGAAAATGTTTTCTTTGGGCCTCATCTGACAATTTGGTTTGATCAACTATTGAAATAAATTAGGGAATCGCTGAGGATAGCAGTATATGGGAAAGAAATGTAGAAGCGAAATTTTAGGTCGAAATTTGTATTCCATTTTTTTAGAAATTATTCTATAATTATCTATTTTATCAGGTCTAAAAATACAATTCATACATTATTGGTATCTTATCAGAAAATAAAAATATTTGAGTATAATTCAAAGCTACTCCAAATGTTACTTTAATGTATTGGTTTGAGGCCTCATTCAACTCATTCACACATTTTCTAAAATAAAAATAATCCCTAAAAAGTTTATTAATTCAAATTTGGGCTTGTTAAATTGCTTCGAGATTTTTTGTGATACACCGATTCCATCAAAATTACTTAAAATGGATTTTAGGTCTGATAAAATGCCAGTTTGGAAATCAGATCCAGATATATCAATTTCGAAAATAAAATAATTTTTGAAAAAATTTGATTGGAAATTCCTGCTTAAAATTTCTCTTCTAGATTTAGTACTGACAAACTCCTATCCTCAGCGAGTCGTAGTTTATTTCAGTGGTTGATTAAACCGGATTTTGAGATGAGATGCAAAAAAAACATTTTCGTAAATAAAATAAATTCATAAAAACTTTAATAATTAAAATTCGGACTTATTAAATTGTTCCGAAATTTTTTTTTGCTCACCGATACCATCAAAATGACTTAAAATTGATTTTAGGGGCAGATCAAATTCCAGTTTGGAAATCAGATGCAGATACAGCAATTTCGAAAATAAAATAATTTTAAAAAACTTGGAATAAAAATTCCTGACGAAAATTTCTCTTCTAGATTTATTACTGATACACTCCTATTCGCAGCGAGTCTCTAATTTAATTTAATGGTTGATCAAATCAAATTATGAGATGAGGACGAGAGAAAACATTTTTTTAAATAAGAATAATTCCTTAAAATGTTATTAATTAAACTCCGGGCAAGTTAAATTGCTTAGAGACATCTTTTTGATATGCCTATACCATCGAAATGACTCTTATTATTAAGTTTAGGCTGATCAATCCCCAGTCTTGCCATAAGGTCCAGAGATAAAGATTTTTCAAACATGTTTCTTGAAACACACCAAGCCGAAATCTGCATTTCCTGATGTGTATTTTTTCTAGGATCGATCTGTGAAAAAATCAATGGTAATCTATTATTAAATTGAGAAATAATGTTTAACTTATTAAACTGATTATGAAGTAATGATTGTTAAATCGAGGTTATGTTCAGATTCACGTGTTTGTCTTAATCGCTGTAAGTAAATGTAGGTAATGTCAATTTAAAGTTTAGGCATTTAATATTTTATTTACTATATTTAATACATATCCTATATAATCATAACATACCTTTTTTGCCGCAAAGAAGCGTTAAACACAATTCACTCTTCGCCCACTGGAAGCGCAGAATAGTATTACTATTTTATAGTATTTGTCACTCAGCAGACATTCCATAATGTTATTGGTACAGAAAGAAATGACGTTTAATTCTCAATTCACATATCTCACTTCATTATTAATTAAACACTTTTATTGTTTGTAATTAATATGCAACATAACCTATATTTTTTTGACACTTGTATCCATTTAAAGTTTCGAACGCAATCATGGTAACTATGATAAACTTGATCCGAAGATGCACGGACTTGACCGAATTGCCAATCCGAATGCAACTTTAAAGGCGCGAAATATGAAAATACCCCTGTACAATGGGTTCTTCCCTGCTGTTGTGCAATTTGGGTAGCATCAAGTTCGCCATGTATGTAAGCCCCAGCTTATCCACCCTGTATAATTACCCAGTGCATAAAAAATTTGGCTACGTCTTTACGACATCTTTGCGTATTGATGTTCACAATCCAATTCACTTATGCTACACTTTCACAGAAAAAACTAAAGTTAAATTTGGTTGCATGCAAAATTTCCCGCTGTTAAAGTTAACATGCTATTTGGCAAAAGTTTATCCTACGATGGAATAAAAGTTGTCGTCTGCTACGACGTCCTTAGCAGCAATGGGAAAAAGGCAAAGTATTAGTGACTTCGGGCTATAAATCGGGGCACCGGATTTCAAAGAACACAGAAGAAACAAAAGATAAAATTTGTTACAGATAAGATCTGCAACGGTTAATAATTATTAATCGTTGCAATTATTAACCGTTTACACGTAGAGTATACAAATGCAAAATAGACTGATTTCCGTACTTACCGGCATATAATAGAAACGGGAGGAGTCATGCAATTGCAATTTCCTGATTCGCACATCCTATCGTTCCTTTCTTTTCTTCCTACTCCTTATCAGTCCGGCCGTGGGGGAGAGGCGAGGAGCCTTCCATTCCAGCTATCAGGGCCAGCTGTATTCTGGTTTCGAGGTGGAGCACGAGGGGCCTTCTTATTCTCTTCTGCAGGCTTGATTAGGGCTTTCCGATGCTCTCGGTAAGAACAAGTGCGCACGCAAAAAAAGAACATAGGTGCCAACAAATGCCTGTTCACAACAGAAACAAATTCAGCATAAATTAATTTTGGGCGATGTTACCTATTCTGCTTAGAAATTAGTGGCAACTGTCCGATCCATCTTCACTATGAGCGTTCCTTGGTTCTCAATTGACAAGAAGATAATTATTCATACTATTCTTTTGTGCAGAATCGACCATCCTACCCTGGATGTCAGAAGGCTGAGCAAAAAGAAGAGACGTAATCCGTTCTATTATTAATGGCAGAATCTTGTATTCAGCCTTGGATGTCAGAAGGATGAGGGATAAAAAAAGAGATAATCCGTTCTATCCTTAATGACCGAATCTGGTATGCAGCTTTGGATGTCAGAAGGATTAGCGATCTAATATCCAGAAATTATGAGAGGACTATGAATATGAAGATATGTCGACATTACATACAAGAATAACGAAATAATAGAATAGAGTTATTAAATTATCTTCCATCAATTGTGGACGACAGAATATTGAACTAATATAAAAAAATTTAATTCAAAATGATTGCCCTATTAATCTTATTAATAGACTAAGCGAAATCCGAGTTGAAAACATGTATAATCAACTGTGGAACAAAGAACTGAATAACTCCAAAAATGTTACTGTAGTTCCATACATCTCGAGAATAACTGAAAACTTGCTACTATTTTACGACATAATAACATCAAAGTAATTTTCATACCAATAAAGTCTAACTCAAAACTTTTGTTCGTCTCCTGAATACAAATTAGACATTTTTCAAAAAACAAATGTAGTTTACCTATTCAATAGCTTAAATTGTGACTGCTGTTATGTTGGACACACCAGCAGACGTTTACAGTCTGTCAAGTTAAAGCGTGGGTAACTTTTTTGGTAAAATATTTTATTTAAACGCATGTTTCTACATGGAATTACATTTGTCAAGGTGTCGAGCA
>NC_046662.1:110356536-110356771 GCF_010883055.1 Belonocnema kinseyi | reverse complement strand
GTTTCTGAAATATATAAAATCAAGTGGTCTCAAACGTATGATGCTTATGAAAATCTACAGTTTTTGGCAATCGGAATCAAATTTCGCACATATATTCTTTGGGCTCCAAAACAGGTCGTATGGAAAGGGGGGCAGATGGAGGGTTGGGTCATATGAGGAATACGTTCGCAGTTTTTGACCAATCGGCATAAAGATTTATCATACATATTTTTGGGGTTCCCGGACAAGTCGCAAC
>NC_046662.1:110347140-110356526 GCF_010883055.1 Belonocnema kinseyi | reverse complement strand
AGGTTAGGACATATGAAGTGGTACATTCGCAGTTTTTGACTAATCAGCACCAAATTTTGTATACATATTCTTTGAGCTCCCAGTCAGTTCGTTAAAGTATGGGGGCCATAAAAGCGATTAGGATAAGGGAGGTGGTACTGCCGCAGTTGCTGACTAATCGGCATACAATTTTTTACGAATGTTTTTAAGGTTCCCGCACAGGTGGCTAGTATGGGTGGGTGGAATGGGGGAGTTATTGCAATATATAAAAAGTAAGGTTGGGTAGGGGGTACGAGGAGGAGTCAAGCAGGACAAAACGTAAGAGTGTTGGGAGATGACGGGGTGGTGCACAGTTTTTTAAATCTACTATATAAAATTCAAATTTGTGTCGTTGAGGCTCGATACCATCCACACCGTTGTATAGATCGACTTAAAAATTTATACACGTATGGATGAAGCGCTGGGGATGGTTCCTACCGCAATCCAAATTCCCAATTCCTAATAGCTTTTTAAAAATAAATAATGCAAAATAGAATTGACTGTATATGTAAAGACGTATACCAAACCAAGCACACTAAAACTGATTATGCTTATGCAAATCAAAAGTTTTTGACCAATCGATACGAAATTTAGCACAAATATGTTGATTTCATTCTAGTATTATGCAATATACAACTTTTATGTCATTTCCGTTTGTTCTCGATGCATTAAAAGGTATTCCAAATTTTCAATCCCTAATCTGTCCATCGTTTTTTAATCCTTATCAGGCGGCGAAAATAATAAGATAATAAGAATGCTCTCACCTAAAAGAACATAACTAAGATACCAAATTCAACCTAAACGAATGTAAGCCCAACAACGAACGCAACCAAACTAAGCCGTGCTAAACAGTCCAAGCAACCCGACAGTTTGTCTCTTTTATCTCTTGTTTGAAAACGTATTCCTTAAATAGTCAGCAATGCTATTTTCGCCAATGCATCGCCTTCTGGAGCAAATCGAAAAATTCTTGCCGAATGAAACTTACGTATTTTTTGAAAAATCTCAAAATCTGAATCCATGAAGAAAAATAATTCAGGTAATTTGTCAAATGTAAAGAGTAATAATGACGACCCTTGGGGGCCGTATGGTGACTTTGAAATAATGGGGATTTGAACTGCGGAGAAGGGCAAAGCAACCGTTATCTTCTGGGGCCCAGAATATGACTGTTTGAAGCAATTTTCGAAGAACGCTTTACTATACCTTTATATACGCTCTCTTCGGTTGGTATTTCTTTTCACGAGGGGTCCCCCTTTCTAGTTCACATAATTCCTGTATATATATATGTAAAATTAAATTAAATAATTTTAACATCAACCTATCGAATTTAAACTTTCATATTTTAAAACCTTTTCAATTTCACAGTATTAGCGAAAATAATTTTTAAAAAAATTTTAGTTCACAATGTTTAAAATGCCTGCTAATTTCTATATCTTGGAGGCGGTAGAAAACTTAGTAGTGGTTTTATACTATGTCTGAAGATGCTAAAAGTAATTTTAGTTGCAAGAGAACTATAAAAATGTGTTTTTCTCCTAGATGAAAATAAATTTAAAATCCATCTAAATCCTGTAATATCAACCATGTTACGTGAATTACGAAAAAAATAACACTTTCAAATTTTCCAGGCCTTGAGCACTGTTAAAATGTTGATAAAATATTTTGATATCCTTGCGATCTTTGAAATCCTTGTGAAATGTTTCACTTTTTCTTTAATATTTGTAAAATTTTTTGAAATCCTTGTGAAATGCTCAACATTTTTTAATTTGACAGCTCTTTTTCCAATGCCAATATTGTTAATTAAAAAATAATAATGTCAACTAAAGCGAAACAGAAGAAAAATAATACTAAGGGCTTCTATGAATTTCAAAGAATGAACTTAATATTAAACGTATGCAAGTAGATGAAAATAATAAAGATCATCCAAATGTAGCGCAATGTTTTCTTTCAGGTATGTCAGGACACAGGTATGTAAATAATTGTGAAATATTTTTATATTTGTTCATTTGAACATTTCTAATTGATTTATATTTTAGTGTATTTTTAGGAAACACCGCTAAATTATTCTCAGTTAAAAAGGTTTCGTAATTTGTAGTTTATTTTCACATTTATATCTATTTTTCTTATTATTATTACGATATATCGGTTTAATTTAACACGTAATATTGGAAAAATGTATAAATAATAATATACATATAAATATACACATACACACGCACATATATATTGGTAGAACATTGGTAGAACATTGGTAGAACATTGGTAGAACCTCCTTCTTTTTTAAGTCGCCCTACCGAAAGAAATCTCTGAGTTTTCTTTAGCGAAATATTCTGGCCCATTTGAGTCTATAAACAAAGTTGATTTAAAGCAAAAAAGTGTCGGAGATAGTTTGAGAGATTTTGGTCCTTTTCAAGATCCTTTTAGTGGTCCTTTTAAGAGTGGTGCAACGGTAATATAATGGTCCTTTTGTATTCGTCACGTACCGGGCGGGCAGAGTTATTTACAGTAGTTGGTCGTGGCTAATCCGCTCTCCCTTTTTAAAATTCTCTTCAAATTATTAACATTTTTTTTAATTGATAAATTTTCTCATTATACTTATTTATAACTATAACTTATATACTGATATACAATTTTCTAGTTGAATTCAAAAATGTTGTCTTTTTTGGCGTATCTCATTCCATTTACGAGAAACGTTCTATTAATTCCAATTTTAAGCTTTAAGAAAAAAAAGTTAGATATCTGAAGTCATCGAAACCCGTAGATTCCGAATTATTATGTTTTAGGCTGTTAACTATGAAATTAAAAAAATCTACTTCTAAATTTTAATCCGAAAGCTTAACAAAGGACCCTTGAGTGTCGGTTACTCTATTGAGATAGCCTCTCTGCTTACTATTTATGATAGAATTCTTATTTCAATTTCGGAAAGGATATTTTAAAGCCTTCAGACCATTCAAACGAGCTTCCTGGACCTTTAAAAAAATCTATCTGAGTGCCTGAGGAGAATTTCTCTGAGCTTCTTTGACCTAATGAATTTTTAGTATATACTCAAAGATTCTTTTCGGTAGGGCGGTTAAAAATAAGGGCAATAAAGCTTCGGATCTCTTTGGTAATTATTATTCTAAAAAACATGCCAAAACGTATGCCCGTTCTTGAGAATTAATTATTAAGTAATACATTTACATTAACAGTGTTTCCTGAATATTCCTAAATTTGAGCGCTGACATTATTGTAGAATGAGGTCAGCGGAGACTATAGAAACATTACGAAAGTGTTTACTTTTTTCTTTCCTTAAATACAGTAAATTAGAAAAATGCATTTTAGACAAAACTCATTTTATTTAGATCAAACATTATTCCGAATACTACTTGGGAATGGAGTATCTAAGCGTACGAGAAAAAATTTTAATGGTTCTGGTGTATGGAGAATCTGGAAGAAATCTTAATAATGCTGTCAATCTCTACGCTCAGCGTTTTCCAAATAGAATTGTTTCAAGTGCTTAATTTTATCGTACTGCTACAAAATTTACTACCGATGGAAGTGTTCAACCTATGAAAAAGACCCGTACAACAGTCACCGGAGAAAATAATGAAATTTCTGTATTAGCTGCAGTGGCCCATAATCCTCACGTTAGTACACGAGAACTTGGTCGTGATTCCGGAATGTTTCAAAGCAGTGCTTGAAAAATTTTGAAACGTCATAAATTTGATCCGTATCAAATGTATTATTCTCTGACGAGTCGTCTTTAACGAACCATGAAATAGTGAATCGACACAAGATGCACTACTGGAGTATTGAAAATCCGCAGTGACTGCGTGAAGTCGAACATCAGCGTCTATGGACTGTCATCGTATGGTCCGATAAAGTGGCCTGCAGGATCGTCAAATCTTACTTCACCAGATTTCTTTTTGTGTGGCTATCTAACAGACAAGCGTACAAAAATAAACCAACAACACGTGAGAATATGATTGACCAACTTACAAGTGCATGTGCTGAAATTCAAGAAGATACACTTCTACGTTGTGTAAATTCATTGGAATTACGGATTAATAAGTGCATTGAAGCCAAAGATCACCATTTTGAGCACTTACTTTAATTATAAGATAATTCCCTGAGAACTTCTAATCGTGAGAGACGAGGGGACTCACGTTGATTAAGCATCCAGTGGGGAACAGAAAGCTGCTACGTCCACGTCGTTGTTCCTGGGTTACGCTAAAAGTAGTAGTTTGAAAATGCCACAAGGAATTATAGGTTATGTTTATATGTTTACCTTTCAGCTCGACTCACATCATCATTATTTTCAGGGTTTTTTCAGAATCATCACACCCTAAAGTTTAGAGGAAAACCAGGAATTTTTCAGATTCATTTTTTACTTTTGTGGAAGATTTGATCTAAATTTCCCTAAAAATTCATCTTTTTTTGGTAGTAAAATCAACTACTTTGATTGAACACTCCTATATTTCGAACAGCTAGTTCGATCTTTTAGATTAAAAATTCGCATTTTAATTTGACAATTTTTCTATTAAATTCTGCGCTCAGGATTAATCTCTCTCTTTTTTTAAATTCAACTATTTTGTCGAACATTATTCTATTTTCGACAGAAACTTTTATCTTTTAAATCGAAAACTCGATTTCTAATTTGAAAATTTTTACTATTAAAGTCCGCGTTCAGAATTAATCTCTTTTGTTTAAAATTCAATAAAGTAGTTGAATTTGTAAACAAAAGAGATTAATTCCTAACCCAGAATTTGATCGTAAAAATGTACAAATTAAAAATCGAGTTTTCAATTCAAAAGATGAAACCTTCTGTCGAAAATGGAATAATGTTCAAGAAAATAGTTATATTTTTAAACAACAAGTTAAATTTTTATCCAAAAAGCTGAATTGTATCCTTAAAAAAGGCATTTTAAATAAAATACATGAACTTTGCAGAAAAGTATTTATTTCCCTATAAGTCTAATTTTCTAGACAAAAAATTAATCTTGAATCATAATTACATTTTCAAAAAAAAAGATTAATTTTCTTGTAGTTAAAAAAATGACTTTTTGAACAATAAAAAAAATTCTACAAAATGGTTAAATTTTTAGAAAACAAATTTTTTCAACTAAATTGATGAATCACCAACAAAAAAAATATATTTCGAACAAAGTAGTTCTACTTCCAAGCAGAAAAGTTGAAAAAATCGTTAAAATTCTTTGAAATTGCTTTAAATTATTAAAATTAATTGTAAATTCCTTGGAATATTTTAAAACATCCTAAAATATTATAAATGCTTTAAAAACTCTTGAAATATTTTAAAGTTCTTGAAAATTCCTTGCAATTTTAAAAATACCCTTAAATATTTCAAACCTTTAAAATCTCATATTAAATTACTGTAACCAATTGAAAATTCCTTGGAACGTTTTAAAATACTCTCAAATATTCCAAAACCTTAAAAATCTTTTAAAACACCTTGACACGTTTCAAAGATTTCTAAAGTACTCTGGAATTTTTTTGAATACCTGCTAAAATTGTTAAAATTCTTTGAAATTCCTTTAAACTATAAAAATAAATTAAAAATTCGTTGAAATGTTTTTAAACTGCCTCAAATATTTAGAATCCTTTAAATTCTTTTAAAATCTCTTTTCGAAAATTCCAAAGTACTTTTAAAATCTTTAAAAAAAGTTCTAGGCATTTAAAAAGATTTTGAAGGATTTGAAAAATTTGAGCGTATTTAAAAAGATTCCAAAGGTTTCACACATTTGAGGGTATTTTTAAAATTTCAAGGAATTTTCAAGAGATTTCAAGAGATTTTAAAGGATTTCAAATATTTGAGGATGTTTTTAAAGATGTCAAGGAATTTTCAATTTATTTTTATAATTAACGGGATTTTCAAAGAATTTTAAAGAAGTACTTTTAAAGTCTTTAAAAAAAGGAATTTTCAATTGATTACGGTAATGTAATATGAGATTGTAAAAGATCCGAAATATTTTAGGGTTTTTTTTTAATTTCAATAAATTTTCAAGAGCATTGAAAATTTTCAAGAGATTTCAAAAGAATTTTAAGGATTTTAAAAATTTGAGGCTGTATAAAAACATTTCAATGAATTTTCAATTTATTTTTATATTTTAAAGGAATTTCAAAGAATTTTAACAATTTTAGCAGGTACTTAAAAAAATTCCAGAGTACTTGCGAAATATTTGAAAGGTGTCAAGGTGTTTCAAAAGATTTTGAAGGTTTTGGAATGTTTGAGAGTACTTTGAAAAATTTCATGGAATTGTCAATTGATTAGAATAATTTAATATGAGATTTTAGAGGATTTGAAATATTTAAGGGTATTTTTAAAATTGCAAGGAATTTTCAAGAACTTGGAAATATTTCAAGAGATTGGAGAGCATTTAAAATATTTTAGGATGTTTTAAAACATCCCAAGGAATTTACAATTAATTTCAATAATTTAAAGCAATTTCAAAGATTTTTAACGATTTTTTTCAACTTTTCTGGTTGAAAGTGGAACTACTTGGCTCAAAATATTTTTTTTTTGACGATTCATCAATTTCGTTGAAAAAAAATTGTTTTCTGAAAATTTAACTATTTTGTAGAATTTTTTTGTTATTGTTTAAAAAGCAATTTTTTTTTTACTACAAGAAAATTAATCTTTTTTGTCGAAAATGTAACTATAATTAAACATTAATTTCTTGTCTAGAAAATTACACTTGTAGGAAAATAAATACTTTTCTGCAAAGTTCATGTATTTTATTTAAAATGCCTTTTTTAAGTATACAATTCAGCTTTTTGGATAAAAATTTAACTTGTTGTTTAAAAATATAACTATTTTCTTGAACATTATCCCATTTTCAACATAAGGTTTCATCTTTTGAATTGAAAACTCGATTTTTAATTTGGAAATTTTTACGATCGAATTCTGGGTTATGAATTAATATATTTTGTTTACAAATTCAACTACTTTGTAGAATTTTAAACAAAAGAGATTAATTCTGAACACGGACTTTAATCGTAAAAATTTTCAAATTAAAATGCGAATTTTTAATCTCAAAGATCGAACTAGCTGTTCGAAATAGAGGAGTGTTCATAAAAATAGTTGATTTTACTACCGGAAAAAGATGACTTTCTAGGGAAATTTAGATAAAATCTTCCACAAAAGTAAAAAATGAATCTGAAAAATTCCCGGTTTTTCCTCTAAACTTTAGGGTACTTCTTGGTGTTTAAAAATCTGAGCTAGAAATCCCGGTTTTCCCAGTCAGTGGCCACCCGACTTGAACTTGTGCAGTTCTTTAATTTTTTGTCACTTAAAATATGTGGCTGATTTTCTTTTTTTTTAGTCAAATACAGAGAAACGCGTCAATAGCCCTCCCTTATATAGCCATTCTGAGAATTGAAGTCGCTCAGTAGGTCGGTATAACAGGAACTGCGCGGGGGCCGCGGAGTCTGCGGTTGTCACTCAGGCGAGCAGTCAAGCGTGAACAAACAAACGCGGAACGGGCTACAATGAGTTAATTCACACTCAAGGTCAGCCCCAAAATTGGCGGTATAAAAGAGTTTCACTGTATTTAGAAGTTGATAACCCAATGATTTTTTGATCGCACCTGGTGTGATGATTCTGAAAGAACCCTGAAAACAAGGATGATGTGAGTCCAGCTGAAAGGTAAACATATAAACATAACCTATAGTTCCTTGTTGAATTTGCAGATTTACTTAATCTAGCATTAAACTTAACCAGCTATGGATAATAACACAGCCACACAAAAAAAAGTGAGCGGATCTGGTAACAAGACACACGTATTCTTATGCCAGTGATGCAAATTTTCACTTCAAAAACATGTCGACAACTGTGAAGAATCAACCCTTGCCTGATATCAACTTATTTAACATAGCTTTACCCAACATAATCTGACCTCACCTAACCTGAATTAACAAAAATTTATTGAACTACACGTAAAGCTCTGGAAGCATATTTTCCCAGTAGCAAATGTGTGCTACATCGAATGGGTCAACTCGAGCCTAACCTAGAAATAAATCTAACCTAGCCTAACCTAACCTAACCTAACATCACGTAACACAATTAAACTCATTGTGTTGGCCCGTTGTGTTTGCGGTACCGTTTCATTCAGCTTCGGCCTAACCTACATAGAGGTTTAACCTATCCTAACCTAACAAAACCTGACCTAACCTAACCTAGCCGAATGAAATTCAACCACACGTGCAGCTATGTAAGCGTACGGTTCTCAGTCTTAAATGTGTGCTATATTTAATAGGTTAACTCGATCTTAACCTACAAATGAATCTAACTTAACAGAACCTAACGAAATTTTGCTTACCGCAACACAACTTAACTTGAGTTTTCCCGTTGTAACACAATAAAATTAATTTCATTGTACTACAGGTGGTTAAAAATTTAGACGCACATTAGGTTCTGTTCAGTTAGATTGATTTGTAGGATAAGATCGAGTTAGTCTATTAAATATAGCACACATTTAGGACTGAGAACCGTACGCTTACATAGCTACACGTGCGGTTGAATTTCATTCGGCTAGATTAGGTTAGGTTAGGTTTTGTTAGGTTAGGATAGGTTAAACCTCTATGTAGGTTCAGCCGAAGCTGAATGAAACGGTACCGTAAACACAACGGGACAACACAATGAGTTTAATTGTGTTACGTAAAGTTAAGTTAGGTTAGGTTTTTTAGGTTAGGATAGGTTTGACCTCTTTGTAGGTTAAGCCCAAGCTGATTCAAACGGTACCGCAAACCCAACTGGACAACACAATCAGTTTAATTGTGTTTCGTGTGGTTAGGTTAGGTTAGGGTAGGTTAGATTTATTTCTAGGTTAGGCTCGAGTTGACCCATTCGATGTAGCACACATTTACGACTGGGAAAATATACTTCCAAAACGTTACGTGTAGTTCAATAAATTTCTGTTAAATCAGGTTAGGTGAGGTCAGGTTCTGTTGGATAAAGTTATATTAAATAAGTTGATATCAGGCAAGGGTTGATCCTTCACAGTTGTCGACATGTTTTTGAAGTGAAAATTTGCATTACTGGCATTGATTTGAAATTTATTTGCCTCAGTGCATGATTTTTCGTCATTTTTTGAGGTTATGGCTCAAACATGACGTGATGGGTGATTTTTGATAACGAATTTGAATTCAGCGCTCCAAAATCCATAGGAATACGTGTGTCTTGTTACCAGATCCGCACACTTTTTTTGTGTGGCTGTGTAATTGTAGCAAAAATAGACAGATGATAAATCTATGGGAGGTCGAATCGAAAGCTTTCCGATAATCAATCCAGGCCATCGGTAGGTCACTCTGGTAGAATGCTGCATCTTTGCAGACACATCTATCGATGAGCAGGTTCTCCCGACATCCGGGTACGCCTT
>NC_046662.1:110324652-110347040 GCF_010883055.1 Belonocnema kinseyi | reverse complement strand
ATCGAATGGCCATCAGGAGTATATGGCCGAGTAAGGGCGCCATGTTTCTATCAACTGATATTTCTAATGCACTCTGACTCTATTTCTCTCTGTAATCGCCTTTACAATACTTAACATTTTGGTACAATGCGTACCTTTTTCAAAAGATTTTAACTTGAGTTAAAACCTGTTAAAAAAAGTACGTATTGTAACGAAACGTTAAGGATTAAGAGATGAGTTTTTTCATTAAATAAATGTTGAGTTCGAAAACATGGTTTTTGGCTCAATTTTATTTCAATTTATGTGGATCGTAAAACATAAAGAAGAAACATTTGCTCCGTAGTTACACTTAATACTGGCATTGTGACTAATATTAGTTAATCAGCGTAGGCAGCCGTAAATTTCAAAAATTAATATTTTCAAAACTGGGCTCTACTTGCCAAAAAGCTGTGACACATGGCGAATGAAATTCGGTAATCTTTGGAATAATGCTCACAGGAACAAAATTTGAATTTTGACTCTCAGGCCCTTACGAAAATATATAATGGGAAAAAGTGCCAAGCCTGTTCTTTTTTTCTGTCATTTTTCCCTGTAGATTTTCGCAGCCGCAGGAAAACGACAGCCAAAATAATATTAATACAAAGGATTACATGCATGACACGTACACGAAATTATTATAAATTATGACCAATTAGGGGACGTCATTTTTGGCTGTCGTTTTACTGGCCGTTTTCCTGTGGTCGCGAAAAAAATACAGAGAAAATGCAGAAAAAAATGAAATGCTTGTTACTTTATTTCCTATCTTATATTTTTGTAAGTGTTTACATTTGAACTATTCAGAAAACGTGATTATTTTATATGCTTTCTGATTGAAAGAATAACAAATTATTGAGTCAAAACTTTAAGCGTTAAAAATTAAATCCTTGTTAATAAATAAATCATTGTGGACTCGGAATATTTAAAAAGATTTCCAAACGATTTTCTTTTAATGTTAAACGAATTTTATTCATGAATAATTTTGAAATGTGATTGTGCCAAATTGTCCTCTCTTGGTTTTTTCAGGGTATCCATAAGATTGAATTTTCCAATTTCCCTGATAATTCCTGACTTTTTCTTGAAATTTAGACGAATTTCCCTAACAGGAAATTATTAAAAAAGCGAATAAGGTTTCAATAATGTGTCAAGCAAAATAGTGAAACAAGCTCAGACAAATCAGCGGTGTCACTAACGAAAAACAAAATGTCCTATAATGTATATTTTTTGCTACTTTTTGTAGTTGCAAATATTCACTCAAAAAAATTTTCTTTTGCTTTATTAGTTTTTGAGAAAACACAGCGGCGCTAGCTTGCCATCAACTCATCGGGTTACCCTCTCCAAAAATCATGAAATTAAAAAAAAATGACTAGGTTAGATTTTTTGCTATTTTTTGCTTTACAATGCGCTATGAATCGCTTTTGTAAAATCAACCCTTATTTTTTTAATTTACCTCCTATAATGAAAAAAGTATTAAAAAATGACTAGCATATATATTTTTGCTATTTATCTGCTTTCCAATGTGATATGAAGCACTTTTTTAAAAATAAACCTTTATTTTAAAAATCAACCCCCTGTTTTACAAAAACTTTTTTTAAAAAAAAGCTATCTAGATGCAAAATACTTATAAAATTTTAACATAGTATTTTTATAGCATAACTGAGGAGCAAAATTATTTTTAACCCCTAATCGTTACAAAAACAAACCCCGTATTTGTATGCGAATACAAACCTGCAGACTGCTGCCAAAAACTGTATACGTTAACTGTTAGGATTTTTATGCCTTTCTTTATTTTCCAATGACATATCAATCGCTTTTGTAAAATTAACCCTTATATAAAAAAGCAACACCCTGTAATGAAAGCAGGCATTGAAAAAAGTAGTTATCTACATAGATGGAACTTACATATAAAATAGTAAAATGTTGCTTTCAAGCATAATTATTTCTCATCCCTAATCTTTACAAAATAACCCTTTTAATGTATAAGCTAAAATTGCAACATCTTTTACAAAATTATTTCCCAGTCTATGTGTATATATTCAAAAAATATAATTTACCTTTTTCGATGCATCTTTTAATGCCTTTAAACAACTTTTAGCACAAAAAATTCTTAAGGAAAAAAATCCATGTTCATATAACGAACAATCTAAATGTTCAGAATGATTGATAATTTCTTGAGAGCAGACTTTTTTTAAAGTAATTTTTTCAAATAGTGATTAAAATTATTTTTAAAGATAATTAGAAATAATTTTAAAAGTCCAAAAAGCAGCCGTGTGACTAGGGATGCTGGGGATCTACATTTATGATGTAAAATACATTTTGGCTTTTATGAGATTTTTAATATAACCTATGAGAACCATTTGCCCAAAATCATATTCACAAAAAATGCATCCCGTTCTGTACATAATTATCACATAATATCAAGTCGCCGATTTATTATCTCTTTCAAATACAGGGTCGTGGTGTTTCTGCTAATAAATATTCAAGATTCGTACTTGTGAAAATTCGATTTTATTAAGTTGGTTCGGATTCTTGATTTTTTCAGCGGGTTAACATGGTAAGAAATTATGTTCCAATTGTCCCAGGAAACCACCCCTGACGTTAAATATGACTTAGTTTGATGAGAAGACCTTCGAGAATCTTTTCGATTCTGCTACTGTCAGAAATCCTCAAATTTCGAACTTATCCAGGTATATCAATCACCTGGTTTTTAGCAGGCCCAATGCCCTAAGGTATGAAATTCTAGCATACCCACAAAACTACTCTTATCGCAAAATTCGTCTGAATTTGATTAGTGGTAGACTATCTACATTTCTAGACAACTGCATCAGGGAAACCCATACAAGTTCAACGTTATCTAGGTAGATCGTTCACTTGATTTTTTATCGACTGAATGCTGTAAATGATCAAATTCTTATTACCGCAAAAACTTCCCTTATCGTGAAGTTAATTTCACTTTTTTTAGCATTATATGACAATTTTGTACAGAACGGGATGCATTTTTTCTGAAATGTGATTTGGGCAAACGGTTTTCATAGATAAAAGATCAAAGATAAAACACAGATTCAAGCCAAAATGTATTTTACACAATACATGTAGATCCCCAGCATCCCTATTCACATATGTGCTTTTTAGGATTTTAGAACAATTTTAACATTTCTTTAAAAATAGTTTTAATAACTATTTGAAAAAATTATTTTAGAAAAAGTCTGCTCTCAAAAAATTTTCAACCGTTCTGGAAATTTATATTGTACTTTACATAAAAATGGATTTTGCTCATTAAAATATACACATATAGACTGGAAAAGAATTTTGATGAGAAATAATTATGTTTAATGTATAGAATTTTTGGTATCAGTCATAATATTGCTGCTTAGTTATGCTTTAAAAATATCGTGTTAATATTTTATAAGTATTTTCCATTTAGACAGTTTCCTTTTTTCAAATACGTTTTTGCAGCACAGGGGGTTGCTTTTTAAAATAAGCGTTGATGTTACAAAAGTGTTTATATCACGTTGGAAAGCAAAACAATAGAAAAAAACCTAGCCTAGTCATTTTTTTAATATTTTTTTTCATTAAAGGGGTTACTTTTTTAAAATAAGGTTTGATTTTAAAAAAGCGATTCGTAGCCCAGTGTAAAACCGCTGAGTTTTCTGACCTGATTAATGAACTAAAGCATATGTATCCAAACTGTAAGTAAAGAAATAACTACAAATAAAAACTAAGAATCGAATTATATTTTGAGAGAATGTGCATTGAAAAAATATTTATATTGATATTAGGAAGTGCTTCCAAAATATTATAAAAACATATAAATTTATATTTTCCCTGAAAGCTGATACATTTCCCTGACTTCCATGACATGTGGCCACCCTGTTTTTTTCACAAAAATTAGTATTTTTTGGCAGCTTACTGTATCCTAGTCCGGAAGTCGGTACCAATTCTGGAAGCAGGATACTCTGGCGCGCCGAAGGAACCGAATGGAGCCTCTACGAAGTATGCGTAAAGACCCTAATTAGTCCCCATTTGGTTATATTTTGTAAACTAAACTTATTTAAACAAAAAAAAAAAAAATTTACGGGACTTTCTGAAAATATAGAGATATAAAAATGATACACCGGTATAATGAATGGACGCAAATTCTAAACTTTATTCACAAAATGTTTCGTGTCATCTCTATAATATCTCTAGAACCAGGCGTATACTCTTATCCTTAAGATAAGATTATAGATGACCGTTCAGATAATCGCGATAATATCCAGATACTTTTCAGATAATACACTTAAAAAAAACAAACAAATTTCAGAAAACAATATAAAAACAAGTAGGAATACATAGCTAATTATCAGAATAGTTATTTCTGCATTTATAGTTGTTTTTACATTTTTTACAACGACAAACAGTTACCGTGGTTACTGCTAGCCATTTTGGAAATTTTGAACTTTGACTAGCGGAGTGGGGTGCGGGGAGCGCAATCGCTGCGCCATCTGGCGTGTACTCCTAACGGGATCAAACTATGTTTCGACACTCTCGCCATTGTGAGTGACCACCGCCGACTAGACACACACACACCTACACACCCACATAATGGTAACTTCACTGTTAACAAAAATTTTATAATAATTTAATATACATGTAAATAAAGTCATTTCAAATACCGTAAAGTAATTTTAATATAACATCATGTTGTGAAATTTATATACATGTATATTAAAGTCGGTAAAACGGAGTGCGTGAACACAGAAAATTCGTTAATGCCTTCAACTATAATCAAATATTAAAAAATAAAGTAATAACCTTAAATTCTCCATGAATGCTAGAATTTTAACATAAGTACAGTGGTGCTTGGGGGTTAGAATACTTAAAAATGGAAACATTTAACTTTTCTCCTAAAAGATCAATATGCGGTATATGAAATTTATTATACAATGTCTCTTAATAGCAATTTCGTGTACCGATATTTTAGATTTAATATACAAATGTATATTAGGACATAACGATGAAAAAGTTTTTTGTGCGAAGTTCTAATAGCAATTAAAATTTTCTTTTGGGAGTCAAGCATACTCTCCTAAAGTTTCATAAATAAAAAATTTTTCTCCGCATCGTAGATATAGCTAAAAAATTCGAAAACTAAGTAAAAATAACATATATTGTTGTTGCAAAGTAAAGTTAATACATTCTCATTAATGTATATCAAACATTATTTGGTGAAATAGTCAAAAAATTTACCGTGAATTTAAGAAAATAGAGAAAAAGTCTACCTTTTTCAATCTTTTGAAACTTTAAACTCAGTTAGGGAGGGTAAAAAATATTTAAAGGGAATAATCGCTATACAGATATAAATCGCCTTGCTCCAAACTTTTTTTATTGATAATTTAAATCTAAAAAAAATGTCTGTTTATATTTGATAAATTGCTTCGTTTTTTTTTATTTTAAGCTATATATTCTTTTTATTTTTTTCATGGAACTTTACTTATTACTACATTCTTTTAAACGATCCGCCAAGAATTCTCTGGGATGTCGAGAGCAGAGCTACCGCATGTTCAATGGGGTGGAGCGAAAAAATAAAAAGTCGGCTTTTCGAAACTGTCGAGTGCGGAAAAGTTGTGAACCGATGTACCTCCTTAAATTCCTCAAAAATGTGAAATTATAAAGAAAAATTGCATTTTTTGCTAAAAAATGTTAAGTGTTAATAAAACTTATAAACTCTATGTATAAGTACATTTTTATGTTAAACAATGTTTTTCGTGGTAAAGCTACCTGTATATTATATTATATTTTAGCATTTTCATTAGTCATTTCTAGTATTACATTTGTACAGCTTTCGCTCACAGAATTCGAAGATTCAGTGACTCAGAACTCACTCATCGTTTCGGTATCACGAGTACTCATAAATATCCTGTTTAGAACCTGTATTGGTTTTTTGCGTTCGAAATCGGCATTTGTGACCGCGAAGTCAATTTCGCGAGCATCAAACCATGTCGCTGTTCCTCCCCACAGACATGAGTGGCTGCATCCGTGACAACCTGGAGGTATCTTTCCACAGCTTGCATGTGGCATGGAAGCAGGGGGTAAAGATATTTAGCGGCTGAGCCGGTTGTCCCATCTTGTATTTCAGACTTTCTGTATTTAAAAATGCGACGTTTTGCAAGCTCTCTGGCATGGGGCCTCTTGTCAGAGATCATGACAAGCAGCAAGTTTTCTGGGTGGCAAAAAAAGCCGTTTATTTGAATCACCCTATCAACAACTTTCCTCTGGTCTTCAGGGAGAAACAGCGAGTATCGAATCAGAGACTACACATGCCTGGCACCTTTCGTGCAAGATGGGTCGCTTTTGATTAGAAACCAAACAGGGCCATATACTTTCATGACATAATTCACAAGTGATACCACCTATGGGGATGGATTTCATGTTCCTACGTACATTCGAAGAATTTTGTTGGCTGATCGGTACTGAGATCAGTTAAAGTTAAGTTTTGAACGTTTTAGGAGATTGGTCGTAATTCAACTACGGGTGAAGAAGTGCACATTGATAATTGCTGGCCGATGGGCTCTTTATAACTTGAAGGGCCAGTAGTCTCGCCATCAAGTAAGTTAAATAAGTGTCTAAAAGGCAATTCATTGCAATGAAGAAGGCAAATCAGCCACTGCAATGGGCGGTATAATTTTTCCTCAATAAGATAAATAACTCCTCCCACGTGTCCTGTATTTGTATTAGTTCCGTCTGCACCTATAGCTGAAATATTGTCAATGTCTATGTTGTCGGTCTTAGCCTCGAGAAATTGAATCAGACCCGTAGAGATCGAGACTGTTTGCTTGAAGTAGGAGTAATATGTTCGTAGTATAATGATTCTGGCTGTCGTACAATAGTGATATGTTCCTCTTTGACATATCTGCGGTATTGTTTGTTTCCCTCTTCTTCTAAAATAAGGGTTTTGTCTTTGCGCCCGTCAAAATTCAACCACAACAAAGGTGTTTCAATACTCTCAGCAGAGATCTCTCTCATTTGTCTCCTCACCCTTAAACGTTCCCGCCTAACCTTATTTCTATCAATGACGTTTGTAAAATTATTCTCGGACACCAAACCAACATCCTACAAGACAGATAAGGCTATGGCAGCGACGGATCTGTCCAACAAGCCGTACCTATCTCTGACTAGAGCTGTTTTAGAAAGAACTAACGGATTTTGAGAGCAAGAACGTTGCTGCCCTTTTGAAGTCGATGGGGAGAAGTCATCATTGTTAGTATCACTCTTGGTCGGACACTCAATACTACCATGATTGCTATTCTCATCGGCTGGGAAATCTACTTCCCTGCCTCTGTAAGTACCATCTGGCAACTTTAGAAGTCGGACAGCTTCCTGTGTTTTCCTAGCCTCTCTCTTTTGAAGAACAGTGGTTGTTTCTTTGTCAAGAGTACCGATGACTATTTTACGGACTGTTCTCTGATCAATAAGAAACGCATATTCTCTCTGTGGAATGTTTCTCTTTTTGGTACAAGAGCATAAAGCAAGGTCTAAATATTTGCAAGAGCATATGTCGAAAAGGCTTGTTTGTGCATGTAATTTAAAACTTTCAATAGTTTTGGCAACTTTATTGCAGCTTTGAAGTTTGCTATGTGACTTCATGATGGTTTTATATTTTGCATGATAAGCCTTTAACATTTGTACAACTCTTTTATGTGTATCATGTAGTATTGATGCTTTTTCGTACACGGAAATAATCTCCTTGGCTATGTTCTCAGAAATGTCAGAAAAAAGGGTTCTTTCTTTCCCTCTTCGGGAGCTAAACGTTGCCTTTCGAAAGCACAGCCTTTGATGACATCTTCATACGTGGGAAGTTTAAAAGAAGACAGTTCTTTTGGGCCACCAAACAGGGGGCAGTTGAACGTCGAACGACTCTTAAACTTCGACGAAGTTGCAATTGCAACTATGAATATATTCAGAGAACCGAAGGAAATTACACCTGGCACCAGTTAGCAACACCAGATTGAACAAAAGTATGAAAGAGAAAGATACAGCAACAAGAATATGACAGAAGCGCCAAATGAACCATTTTTAGAACAAAACGTGTACTCTGAGTCCAATATAAACAAGTGAGACAGAGTACACTAGGAAGACAACGTGGTCTAACAAAAAGACTATTACATAGAAGAACAACGATAGCTCCTAAACTCCGTAGAGACAGTGAATATCACGACCGAAAAGGATGCCACCCGCTACCCTACAGAAAGCTTCGTGCTCTAGCTTTGTCCCGACAGGTTTCGACGTGTCTCAACAGAACCAACGCACGCAACGAATGAAGCCGCCGGACCGGCGCCGCGGTGTGGCAGCAAGGAGTAGGAATGGGTAGGGGGCAGCAATTGTGAATATCTTTACCAAAACAGACCTGTCGTTCTCCGAATAGTCTCCTGTCTGTTGCTCCATTGTTGCTTGTCTTGTTGTTCCACTCTTGCCAGGCTTCGATGATTGCAAAAAGCGTTGGCACAAGTGTCTTATATCTGAGGGGATTACTTTGAAGGAGACAACATAAATATTGAGGAATAAATGAATATTTGTTGAGAAAACCATAAAGTCACCTTATTTTTTGAACATACCTCGTATATGGATCTTTAATGATAAAGTTCAACTTTTAACCAAGTCGTTTAATTTTTAATTAAAGAAGAAAAATTGCGAACAAAATAGTTAAATTTTTAGCCACAGAAATGAATTTTCCAGCATTATATTAATGATCCACTAAAATAAGACGAGCTTTCAACAAAATATATTAATTTTTAACAAAATGTTTGAATTTTAAAGCCGGGAGCACGATTCACCTATAAAAAAGGTTGAATTTTCAACTAGAAGTATGATTTTTTAAGAAAAGAGTTAATTTTCTGCTAAACGTTAAATTTTTATTAAACCAGTTTATTGGTTATAAAAATGGTTTAATTTGAAATAAAAAACTTAATTTTCAACCGAATAGTTCAATTTTTGATCGAATTGCTGAATCTTCAACCAAATGAGATTAAAGTAGATCCAAACAGTTCCATTTTTAATAAAAAATGATACATTTTCAACGCAGAAAATTTATTTTCGGTAGAGAAAGAAATTTTTTTAGCAAATGACATGAGTTTTCAATAAGAAAGGAGCAATTTTTAACCAGAAAATATTAATTTTTAATATAAAAATAAATTTAAATCAAAAATGAAATATTAACTTTGTTAGTTAAAAAAAATTAATTCTTATTAAAAAAATGAATTTTTAACAAAATATTTATATTTTTAACAAAAGAGTTCAGCCTAAAAATAACTTTTCATCCGCAGAAGATTAATTTTCTAAAAATAGAATAGTTAAATTTTCGACCAAAGAGGTGAATCTAAAAACAAAAGAATAATTTTTTTACAAAGTAGTTCAACTTTTAACCAAGCTTCTGAATTCCTAACGAAACAAGATGACTTTTGAAGAAAATAGTTGCATTTTTTACAGAATAATAAAATTTTCAACTGAATGCTAGAATTTTTAACCAAACGAGTTGCATTCCGAACCACACATATAATAGTAGACTTTGTACCAAAAAGCATTCAAGCGAAAAGAACGAGAAAAAGGGGCTTCTTAAAAACAAAGAAAAAAGAACAATTGTTTAAAAGTTAATAATAAGGAAACATACTGAATGTTATCTAAGATTTGTTATGAATTACTTTAAGACAGTACACGTAGTTTTGGTTTTAACCATAAAACTGGCATTAAAAATATAAATGAAAAATTTGTAGAAAAACAGCAAAAGGTACGAAAACAAATGGACAGAAAAAAGTTATACGCCCAAAAAAGTCATACAAATTTGTATTCATTTATTACATTCTTGTAACTTATGATGGAGAAAGTAATAGAATTCCCCGAAATTTGACACCACAACATTTAAATTTTGAACCAAATGACGCAAAATACTACAAAGAGTCTCAAAGAGATATGATAGGTTTTGAAAAATCCTACAAAATTTCTTTTAACCATTTTTCAATAGGACTTGTAATTTTTGTTTAATCGTAAGTAATTTATGCAGAAAATCTAACATTTCAATATTACGCGAAAAGACACGAGATACGTAAAAAATCTAAAAGAAGACATGGAGGATATTTTGCTTTATCTATAAAAGATAATATGAAAACCAAAATCCTATTATTAGCATAACAACGTGAGTTAGAGAAAAATGTTTAAAAAAAGGAATGTATTTTTAAAATTTATTTTAAGGTGGTTCAGAAAATATAGATTTAAAATTGTCTGTCAAATAACGAGTGCGCAGCGCGAGTGTCACGATAATATTGTATACCTCAAAGCCTACAGAGCATTGAGAAACTTAATCTTTAACTATACTTATTAAAGTAAAAAATTTAGAATATGAACGCCCATATAAATACTGCGATCTAAAGAGATCTTTTTGATAAAGTTTCATTCAGGCATTTTAAGTGCAAAGAATAAATGTCTGAGCGCGAATCGCGGGAATCAACAGACGCGCGCACTAGGCCCGCTGAAACTTGCGAGCTACGGGCACAACGCACGATAAGAATGTGCCCGCGACAAAAAATAATTCATATTTGTTTGTGGTTTTGATAAATGTTTGCTTATAATTGTTTATGCTTGTAAAGAGAATAGTTTTACGCTTCACGTAGGTCAGGGTTTACAAATGTAATGAACACAGTTTTTCAAATTAATACTGCACGTATATTTTAAAGTACAACACGAACTATTTATTGCACCACAAAAAATGGTAAATATGAGTAGACTTGTTTAGGGAACAGAATTGAAAAGACGAGGTGAAGATAACGACGGTTCGCAAAGATCTAATGAGACTTACGGTCGAATTTGTACTCTTAGATCATGATCGAAGTTACGTGGAGATGTACTTCGAAATACTGAAGTTGTAGGATTCACCAATTAGAACTCAATATTAGTGATTGGGGTCGATAGGCGACACCCTCTGCTAAGGGCAGGCAAACTTTCAGCCGCTGGGTTTTTTCCGGTAATAAACCTTTCGAAGAAGACCAACTTTGAGTTTCGATGGTCACATCGTAAAGAGCTTAAGGTAACAGGCATCGTCTGATAATTCTCCTGAAGATGAGGGACAATAATATTTAAACCTAAGCAGATGTTTAGGTTTACATAAAATACGATAGTGAAAGTGAAATTTCTAACAAGAAACCTGAATCCTAAAATATTAATATTCAATATTCACAGTCTGAGTAATTTCGAATTTGTTGCAATATTATATTTTTTATTTCTTAATCATGTATTTATTTTAGGATCAAACAATTTCCCTTACGGATTATTTAATACAAACAAACAATTAAGAGATAAATGTTTTTGAAACTTTCCTATAATTTCTGACCTTTCAGCTTAAACTGAGAATTTTAAGGCAAAATATTTATATATTCTGATCAAGCACTCGAGTAAAATTCAAAAAAATATTTTTTCAATTTGGAAATTATGGGGTTCTCAATTAAAAAAATCTGCCCGCTTCGCGGGCACATTCTCGTGGCGCGACGGTTGAATCTCGCGCTTCGCGCTCAGATATTTATTCTTCGCATTTGGATGCTTGAAAAAAAACTTGATCAAAAAGTTCTCTTTTAGATGGCAGTATTTATATGCGTCTTCATATTCTGAATTGTCTACTTCATTAAGTATAGTCAAAGATTCAGTTTCTCAAAGCTCTGTAGTCTTTGAGGTTTTTCATATGGCGCGTTTTTCGGCTTGAAATTTTGATTTTCATTGGATTCAAAAAATTTTGAAAACGCTATAACTCGTAGAATTTTTTATTTATCGAAAAAAGTCATAAGGATAAATTGTTTGCTCATTTCAATACTATAAATATCCGTACATACAATTTTTAATTTCTGAAAAAAGTGTTCTAAAAAATTTTCAAAATGCGCTCACTTTTTGAATTTTCATCAAAAATGGCTGGTTCACGAACTCGTCCTTTCTTTTAGGACCTAAAAAAAGTTTGCCAAAGATGAATTTGATTCGTTACTTTTTTCGAGAGTTATCATGTTTACGGACGGACGGCCGGATGGACAGACAGACTGTCGCCATCGTGAAAACCTGATTTTCGGATTCAGGGGGTCTCGAAACGTGGAGATCCGTTGAAAAAGTGTGATGTAAAATTTCCGACCATTCTAATACTTTCTCTATCATAAATGATGAGAATGTAAAAATTGGGACATAATTTACATAAATAGAAAAATACATAAATTTCTATAAAATATATTATAAAAAAAACAAATAAAATGAAAAATAATTTTATTACATAATTTTATTGTTTAATTATGATTTATTTAATTCATAATTAATTACACAAACATACAAATTTAAGAATTATTGTTTACTTAAATTAATAATCGCGATTGAGGCGATATTCCTATAAAATTTAACTTTACATCTAAAAACTCCAAATCGCTAATTATACATGCGAGAACGCTATACGGTTATATTTATTTTAAAAATTAATTATTTTAAATTTCAAGTCAATATGTTTATCAATCAAAACTTTTAATGTCTTCAAATGTATAGTTTAATTTAGTAGCATTTCTACCGCCTCTTTTTCAAAACAACAAAATCATATTATTCATAGACAGTGAATTTTAATTGCAGAATGACTAATTTTTTCCATAAAAGATGTAGCAGCTAAAAATATTTATTAAGATACAATTAAATTTTAATTCAATTCAAAAGTACATCTTATGCATCTACATATTTGCTTGATGCGAAATTTATTCAAATAATTTTGACGTCCAAACTAAAAAGATACATAAGTGACATTTTTATGAAAAATTAGTTTTTGGTATCGGTGGATTCGTATGAGAAAGCTGCATCTAACTGCATAATAAAAAATATTAATTATTAATATTTATTTCAAAAAAAGAAAGAAAAAAAGAAAGTAAAGTCGAAAAAGTTCAAAAATACAACAGAAAAAGATACACAAAGCACTTTGCGTGTCCTAAAAGTTGTACAAGGAACGCAATACGTCATCAATATACACATGAAATAGAACCTAAAGAACTTTGTGTCTTTTTTGGGTTGTAAAAGTGACCGAGTACGACGTGAATAGACAAACGAAAAGAATCGCTTGCCCTTACCTATCTTTTAGTCTTGTCAATTAGCTCGGACTTTGATCGGAAATCCATTGGAAACAAATCCTGGCTAAATTCGGCTATACACTAGCGGCGATCGCTTGAGAAAGTTCGGAACAGCGACTGAATACACAGTGTCCCTTACGTATGCTTTGATGTTGTATTTTGAGGCTGCGCTCGAGCTCTTCAACAGGCATCGTCAGATTGGACTTATGTATCTTTTTAGTGTTTACGGCAGAATTGATTCATTAATTGAAAATAATAATTAAAAAAACTCAATATAAAATTTGTATTTTATATTTTGATGGACTTGTTTATATTTGATGGACTTGTTCGACGGGTGAAGATGGCAGGGGCAAAGTAGTTGGAAGCTTCATTTTCGGGTTGAGAGGCATGGGGGGATCGAGCAATTTTCGCCGGGAGCGCCGTCTACAATTAGTTCCTCGAACTATACACGTGCCGAATCTAGACTTATAATATCTTTGGCAGAGTCCCCTTATGTTGGAAGCATTAGAACACGATTTTATTTTGTTCATGAAACAAATTCGTCAATACTGCACAAAGTTAACCTCAAATAAGATATCAATTTTGTTATCGATTGATGTAAGTCAGCTAAAAGTTATTAAAATCAAAATAAATTAAAATAAAATACAAAAAGAAAAGTTGTGCTTGTCACTCCGAGAGATATTATTTCTCTGAAACATAAGAATCTTAAACATATTCCAAAGGAATATGAAATAGAGGTTTAAGAGAAAGTATGCGTCAACATTGTGAACTCTTTTTAAATTAACATAATTTTTTATCTGCCAAAATGAAATTGGAATTTCATTGGAATTTCGAAGAATATTCAGCTAGAACAAAAAAAGGGATCAGGGCTCATTTAAGAGAACGTCGAAAGATTTCTGATTCTGAAACTGATTCAGTAAGCAAAAAAATCGTCTACTTGGAAGATCAATCTCCTAGTTTTATCTTCCATGATCAATTGCTAATGTTATATATTTAATATTATCTTTAGTAAACAGCGGTGTTCAAGCTCAAAAGGAGGCATTTTTAGTTCTTCAATTTTAACATTGGTGGAATGTTTGATTATTGCATCCACAAATTCAAGCTTGGACTGCTTTATACAATTATTCAAGTTTGTAGGCCTGAAGTAAAATTATTCAACTTTTATGACTTGTAGTTTGAAGTGGGGGTGTTTTAATTTATATAATTTTCACGGTTTTTAATTTTTGGAATATAATAATACATTTATAATTAATTACAATTAATTATAATTTACAACAAATTAATTATAATTAATACATTTGGAATATATAATTTTTAATTGTGGTCAAATTTAAATTGTACTTATCAAAATGCATCCAGTTTAAAATATTTGTTTGAATTGAGAGTTGTTCTGCTTTTTCAACGCCTTACAGGTTAAATGTAGATTAGAATATTAAAAAGTTATAGTTGTTTACTAAATACTATTCTTAAATCATTATATATAAGTGAAAATTTT
Source organism: Belonocnema kinseyi (assembly GCF_010883055.1). Lineage (NCBI taxonomy): Eukaryota > Metazoa > Arthropoda > Insecta > Hymenoptera > Cynipidae > Belonocnema > Belonocnema kinseyi. The sequence continues at coordinate 110,332,430 of NC_046662.1, read as the reverse complement.
TTTTATTAATAGCAAATTTTTTCTAAACTGTATGTAAAAAAATCAATCTCTGGTTGAATTTTTTGAAGAAAGCGATATTTAAATAGAATAATTGTTTATAGGCTAAATTAATTAAAAAAATTTTAACCATACCGATGCGGAGATAATTAATGATGTGCGTAAGATAAGTAGTCGTTATTAAAATAACCTAAATACCCTCAGTAAATACCATAAATTTCCTCAGTATAAATGTTACTGCCTATGCTCAAAATTGCTATTTTAGGTATTGTTTGCTTTACCTAAAATTACTCTTATTTTGGAGGTGTGACAAAAAAGTTTAATTATCTAATTTATGCGAATTAACAGTTAATATCTTTTTTCCCTCTCCTTTAATTATTAATATTTAAAAAAATTAAGGTCAGTAATCCAAAAATTATTATTAGTGGAATGTAATTTCAGTAGGAAGTTATCTAGTAGTTTAAACAATTTAGCACTTATCACAAATTATCCATTAAATTTTATATGCTATCAATACTATTTAATTTAAGTTAATAACTCAAACTAGCTTTACACTTAAATTTATCTTCTTTTTTCTAATTAAATTTAAAAAGAAATATTTCAATAGTAATTATTTTGTCCCTAATAGCTTATCTTCAACTAAATTCTTAACAAAATGTAACTTTATAAAATAAAAATAAAATAATTTTTTTATTAATTGCTAATAATAATATTTTTTTGTTATTAAAATTAATTTAAAATTTTAAAAAATTGTTCTAGATATAATGATACGTCATAACTATGTTTGTTCTTCATTAAATCATGCTTCTCTCTTTTTCTTTCTCGTTTTTTATGCAGAAAATTGAGTAAAACCTCCCAGTGGGCACAATCCTTAAAGAACATCTTTAGAACAGCTTAAAAATGTCCTAAGTCAGTTCTTATAACATTCCATCAACATACAAGATTCCAGAGACGTTTGAAAGACGTATTTCGAACATCGAACGTTTTTAGAACATTATTTGGAATTATTTTTGATATGGACAAAATATAAATTGCAATAAGTTCTCGAAGATGACGTTTTAAATGACCTGGTACGTGATACGGCGCAGCAGGGTCGTCGTCTCACAATTGCTAGTTATTTTTGGTGCTGATAAAATTTTAATTTTAGAACAGTTTTTGTAGAATACGTGTTACAGTACCTAGTGTACGATTCTGTGCACCTGAGTCGCCGACTGACCATTTGTGATTGTTTTGGATATGGACCAAATTGAAATTTCAAAAAAATTCTTGTAGATGAGGTTTGAAAGGACCTGGTGCACGATCAGGCGTGCCCAGGTCGTCGACTCGCCATTTGTAATTGTTTTGGTTATTGCCCAAATTTAAATGTCAAAAAAGTTCTCGTAGATGACATTTGAAAGAATCTGGTGCACGATCAGGCACGCCCGGATCGTCGACTCACCACTGAGAGTTATTTTGTTCGTTAGAAAAATTTTAATTTTGAAAAAGTTCTTGTAGAATACGTATTAAATTACCTGGTGCGCGATCCGGCGCACCGGGGTCACCGATTCACCATTTGTAATTTTTTAGTTATTGACAAAATAACTACAATACTACAGACTACAGACAGAGAAACAGACAGACACCTTCATAAAAATAGTTTTTTTCTGACTCAGAGTCTCAAAATGTGGAGATTTTGTAAAAACCGACCATGTCAGATTTTACACAAAACCAATACAATAATCTTGTCACGTCCATTTAAAGTTCGTTTAGGCTCAACGTGATCCTTTATATCATTCTGAGGACGTCCGTAAGTTGTCCACAGGACATCCTTGATAACATCCTGAGGACGTATCAGGATATATGAATATATTGAATTATTGAATTTGGAAAATAGTGGTCTCAAAAATTTTCAAAATACGCTTACTATTTAAATTTGTATCCAAAATGGCGGCCTAACGAATTTGACCTTCATTTTGAGATAGTAAAAGAATTTACCAAAGGAAATCCACCCTACTGAAAGAAATCTCTGAGTTTTCTTTAGCGAAATAGCCTGGCCCATTTGAGTCTATTAAGAAAGTCGATTTGAAACAAAATAGTTACGGAGATAGTTTAAGAGATTTGGGTCCTTTTCAAGATCCTTGTAGTGGTCCTTTTAAGAGTGGTGCGACGGTAATATAATTTTCATTTTGTATTCGTCACGTACCGAGCGGGCAGAGTTATTTACAGTAGTTGGTCGTGGCTAATCCGCTCTCCCTTTTTAAATTTCTCTTCAAATTATTAACACTTTTCTTTAATTCATGAATTTTCTAATTATACTTATTTATAATTATAAAATATATACTGATATACAATTTTCTAGTTGAATTCAAAAATGTTGTCTTTTTTGGCGTATCTCATTCCATTTACGAGAAACGTTCTATTAATTCCAATTTTAAGCATTAAAAAAAAAGAAGTTAGATATCTGAAGTCATAGAAACCCGTAGATTCCGAATTATTATGTTTTATGCTGTTAACTATGAAATTAAAAAAAATCTACTTCTATATTTTAATCCGAAAGCTTAGCAAAGGACCCTTGAGTGTCGGCTACTGACTACTCTATTGAGATAGCCTCTCTGCTTGTTATTTATGATTGTACTCATATTTCAATTTCGGAAAAGATATTTCAAAGCCTTCAGACCATTTAAACGAGCTTCCTGGACATTCAGAAAAAAAATTTTTAACTAAAGAAATCCTTTCTTTACCATTGTTTTTTTCAACTAACACAAAAATATATTTAAAATAAAAAAATATTTATATGGTCCTAAAAAATGACGTAGTTCGTATTTTTGGATTTAAAGAAAGTATTTCTGCAATAGGCTTTCTTTAATTAAAATGAATATTTGTTTAATTCAAAGAAAATTCAAACGGAAATCAAAAAAGTAATATATTTGAGAACAGTATTTTAAATTAAAAAAAAAAACTATTTCTTTAAATCAAAGAAATGATTTTGTCAATCCAAACCACTACTTAGCTACACGCATGCGCGAAGATAATCAGTTTGAATATTTTGCCTTTGGCGCCTGAGTTGAAGAGACCGCCGTTAATTTGTTTACGCGAAATGTGATTCAGGGACACTTCTGTACGTTTGGTGTACTTTCCTCAGTTATAAGTGTCCATACAGTTATGGATAAGGAAACCTGCGACGTGTTGGCGAATTGGGGATTCATCGATAAATTCCCACAATTTTATTGTAAGTATATTATTTCCTCTATTTTATTGTGATGTAGTTAATTGTTAACCTAACCTCATGTCCACAACGTGGAACAATGCCGGCCCATCACTCACTTAATAAAAATTTTCTCAGCTTAATTTTTGTAGTATTTTATAAATACGCGATTTAAGTTTTGAAAATTTATTACAGTAAATTGGTTAAGAATTTTACGATTTGGCTAAAAATGTAATGATTTTGTTGAAATTTAAACTATTTTGTAGATAATTTACCTTTTTGGTTTCAAAATTCAACAGTTCAGTTGCATGAGTTTTTTTCACTTTCTTGGTTAAAAAGTCTACTATTTTCTTTTTGGTTCTAAATACATTTTTTTAAATTTAATTATTTGGTTAAATATTTTTTTCAACATTTCGTAATTTTGTTGCAGCTATTTTTTTGTTTTTAAAAAACTACTTATTTTATCGAAAATAGGTTTTCCTGCTTCATTCAAATTATTCCATTAAACTAAAAATTAAACTATATAATTTTTAGTTACAGTTTTTTTTAGAGTCAATTTTACATTTTTTGTATGAAATTATTCTTTTTGGTTGAAAAATTACCTTTCGATTAAAAATTTAAAACGTTGAAAAAAAACTCTTTCATATAAAATATTTTTTTTATCTGAGGTTCATAATTTTTGTGAAAAATTTATCTCTTGAGGTTGAAAATTTAACTATTTTTGTTGGTTATTCGTTTTTTGTGGATAAAAATGAATTGTTTTAATGTGCATTGAACTATTCCATTTTTGGTTGAAAGTTTATCTTTCTTAATTGAAAATTCAACTACTTGTTTAAAAATGTTTCTTTTTTAGTTAAAAATGAACTTTTTCCCCATTTCAGTTTTTGTTAAAAATTAATATTTTTAGTTGAAAATCTAACTATTTGTTTGAAAATTCATGTTTTTTTAAATTGGTCTTTTTTTGGTATAAACTCAATTTTCTTGACACATCCCCTATTCCCTCTATTGCCTGTTTTTAAAGAATTCCTCTTTCTTCTCAATTTTTTAGAAAACTTCTCCTTTTTTCTCTTTTTAAAATTTTTTTACCCAAATACGAACTGAAAAATTTCAACCAAACAAGAAACTCATATTTTTCATTCAACGTTAACTCCTTTCAATACAAAAGTCTACTATTATATGTTTGGTTCAGAATTGATCTCTTGTGGTTGAAAATTCAATTATTCTGTTTCAAATGCACCATTTTTAAAGAAGATTATCATTTTATATCAGAAAGTTAACTGTTATTTTGGATTGATAATTCCTCCTTTGGTAAAAAAAGTCATATTTTTGTTTCAAAGTTAACCCTTTTTTTTACATCAACAGAGTTGATCTATTTCATATAAAATTGTACTATTTTGTTCAAAATTCAATCATTTTGTTGAAAAGTCATATAATAATGTTTATCGTTCAAAATTCATTCATTTTGGTTGAAATATAATTATTTTAGTAGAAAATCAATTACTTTGTTAAGAAGTCATATTTTTTAGTGGCAAATTCAATTACATGTTTGAAAGATGAACCATTTTAATTAAAAATTCATTTGATTCAAAATTGATATTTTTTTTTGAAAATTCAACTGTTTTGTAGAAAATTCACTTTTTTTGTTTGAAACTTCACCTGTTTGCAAATCTATCTTCCTGGTTTGAATCTTTTGCTACTGAAAATGTAATTATTCTATTTTTTATTAAAAATTGATCTTCTTTGGTTTGGAATTTAATAATTTTGTTGTATATTCAACTATTTTCTTACAATTAATCTGATATTTTACTGTTTTAATGAAACTTTATTTTTCTGTTTTCGATATTCATCTTTGTAGGTGGAAAATTCAAATTTTTGGTAAAAAAGTAGAGTTTATTGTTAAAAATTAGTCTCTCTTGATTAAAATTTAACTCTTTCGTTGTGAATTAAACTGTTTGGTTGAAAATTGAACTATTTGGTTAACAATTGTTTTTTCTTGGTTAAAAAACTACTTTTGTTGAAAATTCGTATTTTTTGATTTAAAATTTAAATGTTTTCTAAAACATTCGAAAATTCAACTCATCTGTTGAAAATTTATCTTTTTCACTAGAAAAAATTTTTTTTTTGTTGCAAATGCACTGTATTTAGACTTGAGATATTAGGAATATAGCACGTACAGTATAATTTTATTTTAAAGAATTTGTTCCCCAATTATTTTCCAATTTCTGGGAAATCTGACCATATTTCTCCTGTTTTGAGAGAATTTTCAGCTCTAAAGTCTGTCACTATTTTCATGAAAGTGCTAACATTTTCTTAAAACGATTTATAATTGCAAAAATAAAGAAAATTAGTTCAATAAAAAGTGACGAAATATTTTACAGGTAAAGTAAACCTAAAATTGCTGCTACTCTTGTCAGCCTTGTGCCCGCCTGTTGTAAAAATTATAAAAAAGGGTTCAAAGTCAACATGGTAACCGAGTATCCAAGAATCACAGGAATCTTTTATTCTTCATGTGAAGGTGCATATTTTAAGTTTTAGAATTTTGAGTGAATATCCTTTTTCAATAATACTTTTTCTCTCCTCTAAAAGAGAAATAGTAAGGTGCCCAATAAAAATGTCAATTTATAAAATTTGCAAACGCTACTCAAATTTACCCCAATATTCAAATTGTTATAACGTGTTTGCTTGTATTATTTTAATCCCATTATCATATAAAACGGATCCCCTTTTCTTGTTCATATCGAGTCTTATTATCAGCAACTAAAAATTCTATGAAATCGGTATTATGCCTAGTAGAACCTATATAAACGATTTAAAAAAATAAAAGAACATCTATGACACTATTTTCCACTAAGAAGGAAGAAATTTACGAGGGTAAATATGTATATAATCTAATATAAATTATGCATTTTCAGACCCCTGGAGACATTGATGAGTCGGTGAGAACACTACGAGAGAAATATGCAAAGTTTGACATCCAGCTTTAGCCATTTATTATTGTAGTAGGTCCAATATTATCGGAAGTCACTGCACTCTATGTGAATATAGATAATACGAGGTATCGTTTTCAAAATATCCTAGCTGCTCTTGACCTTCGCATCAAGAGTTTCCACGTACTGCACGCACAATACCCTAAGCCAAGTGAACAGGTATGGCTGTTTTTGAAAAAAGCAGTTTATGCTCTTAATACAAAATGGGATAAAAAAGCGACTCGGGTCGCAACACTTCTGGTAGCCGTAAAACGCATGTAAACAAGTTCTTTAGCATATAGAAACTCGCATGGATGGACACCTTTCTTTCTTTAAAACTTAGTCATGCGAAAAAGTTATGTAGAAAAAAAATGAAACTTCAAGTTTCTTATTGTTTCATTTCAAAAGTTATCACTTTACTGCTTCTCGAAACAAATACAAATGCAAACAAGAAAATTGCACCAATGTTTTTAAAAGTTCTCATGCTTTCAAGAAGCATCTTGACAGAAAGCATAGTATTTCAAAAGAAAATGATTTACGTGAATTTTTTGTTGCGCCTTCTAATATTGAAACACAATCTACTTTTCTTTCATTATTGCCAATAGAATCTAATATAAGTACCTCAGATGCGAAAGAATCTCTGAAAAATGTAGAGACGACTATTGCACAAATTAAGAATGTAATTATACATTCAGCGGGATTTTTCACAGCTCAGTTACATAATCAAACAGCAGTACCACGTAGTGTTGTTTAAAATTTCATACATTTTAGAAAGGAATTTTTTGAGTGCGGGATTTTTAATATTTTGAAAGATAAAGTTTTTAGTATCTTAGAAAGAGGAGATTTTTCTGAAGCGGATAAAAACGACTTGGAGGTCATGTTTAATATTGCTAAAAACCCTTTTGAAGATCTTGACTCGGAATACAAGAGAAAAAAATATTTGAGGAAAACCGGATATTTTATTGAAACTGAGTCATATATAATTGGAGATGCTAAAAGCTATAAAATAATTGATGGAGTTAAAACGGAGGAGCCTATCAATATCCAGGGTCAATTTATTTTGGTAAAAAGAGTTCTTAAAGTTTTTCTCAGTTTACCCGGCTTCTTAGACATTGTTTTAAATTACATGGTATTACCTATGTAATGAAATAAATTCGCAATATATGTGCAATATTGTCCATGGAAAATTATGGCGTAAAGTTAAAGAGAAATTTGGAGAGAAAATTGTCATTCCTCTCATGACCTACATTTTCAATCAACATTAAAGCACATTTTTTAAACTTTATTATTCCGCGACAGTGACAGAAAAGTGCATGGAAACAGAGCTGCTTTTAGGCCTCTTTTAAAATAACTAAAAGATTTAGAAGTAAATGGATTATTATTCAATAATGTAAGCGTTTTCTTTTCTTGGATTCTCATTAATGGAGATAATTTAAGGATTCATCGAATCTGTAGGTTTGTTAAAAGTTTCTCAGGGAATCATGTATGTCGTTTATGTATGGTTGCAAAAGAACAACTAAGAAGGCAAACTTCAACGTATATTTCTGCTCTGAAATCGCTTGCTTTCATTGTGAGGATGATACGTGAATATTTAAATTTAACATTAAATGTTATCTGTTTATTTTATAAAC
>NC_046662.1:110316529-110324552 GCF_010883055.1 Belonocnema kinseyi | reverse complement strand
AGCCGAATAACCCTTAATGTCGAGTATTTGTTAATACAATTTGTTTATAACAATTAACTATGCAAGTTAAGAATTTTTTTATATTTCTTATACCCCTGTGCAGTAAATTCAAGGGACGAGAAGTATAAGAAAAATTTTTTCTAGAAGATAAAAAATGAAATTAGAAAAGTCGACATTTTTTTCGATGTTTGCATTAAAATAAAAATTAAGTAAACAAAAAAATAAAAAATCTACTCTCACCATTTTCTGAAAAATTTAGTTCTGAATTAAAAAAAAAAAATTCTAAAATCGGTGCATAATTGCGTTCTAAATGTCATTTTGAACCTCGTTTTCCGATTTCACCCCACTGTGCGGCCTGGCAGCAACGAGCAACCCGTGGTCCCAGATTTGAAACGAGACGTGGTCATTTGAAAACTCGAAGGTGCACGATTCCCGGTCGGGAAACTTTGGCTGTTCTATTTATATCTTGATCCGCTTTCAAATCAAATTAAGAAATTGGTATTTTAATGTTTTTATGAATTATGAATTATGAATTCTTAATAAGAAAAAACTAATTTTTTCTAAGTAATTTAACTTTAAGTGAAAAATCAAATTTGCCACCAAAAAGTTATGATTTTAATTCTATGTTCAACAACACATCAAACATATTTTCATCAGAATAGTTCAATTTTCCACGAAAGAGATGACCTTAAAAAAAAATACAAATTTTAACAGAGTAATTGAAATTTTGATAGAAAAGAGGACTTTTTACAAAAAAATACATTTTCAACAAAACAATTAATTTTTCAACCAAATAAATGAGTTTTTATCCAAACGAGATGAATTAAAAACCTAAAACACAACAGTAGGTTTTTCAATTAAAAAATTAACTGGTATAAAAAAATATATATTTTATTCAAATATCATTAAAATCGCCAATTTCTTTAATTTCTTTCAAATGCGAATCCAGATATAAATACTAGTATTCCATTATAACATAATTATAATATTATTTTATATATTAATATAATTGTAATATTATCATTAATAATATATGTATATATTTATATACATAATAGTATTAATATGTATATCATTTATATTTCATACTTGAAATAACGTAACCTCAAAATATGCGCATATAAAGAGGCGTGCGAAGTATTCAAATCATGAAAATCGCTAATTTCTTTAAAATGCAGATGAAAATAGAAAAAAAAAGACTTTTATAATCGAAACCAGCCCCCTGGCACTCTGAGTTGAAAATGGCGGAAATGTTGACCGCGGCCACGGTGGCGCTGGCTGTGCATTGGGCCGACAAGCTGCGCAAATGCATGTGATAATGTAAATATTTACACTTTTAGTTTAGAAAAAGAAGTTTTTAAATATTTTGTTTTGAAAAAAGGTGAAATGTGTAATTGTCAGGTGCAAATGCGGATAAAGTTACAAGCAATCAGGCACTAAAACATGTCAATATATTCTTGTGCCTAAGGATGAAAAAATAATAAAACTGTGGCAAATAGCGATTTTTCCTGATGAAATCAAACTAAAAGCGGGGGATGCAATCTGTCATAAGCATTTCGACCCTGATGACCTTATATCGGACAGTTAATATATATTTTATTTGAATTTTCCTTTTCTTAAAGAAAGCTATTTAAATTTACTTATAATTATAGACGAATGATGAAATTTGTACTTTTTTTAACCTTCGTTATGAAATTTAAAACGATAAGAAACAATTATTTAAGACTATTCATTTTCCTAAATATTGCTTGTGCAAATATATTTTTGAAATTTGAAACTATAGTAAGAACGATTTGCAATTTACACCAATATTGAAAGATCAAAATCATAATAAAATTGAAAACTTCTATCGACTTCCTTTTTTGCCTTAATTTTTTTATATATTATATACAAAATAAAATGATTAATAAAATAATAAAAACTCTTTGCAATGATATTATAAACTGTTCTTTATATATTTAGCGATTTATAAAGCACTTTTATCAATGTTTCACCATTGTTATACTTTTTTAAATGTCCCTTTCTTATGCCATTTTTTACAGAAAAAGCAACAAAAAGTCTTAGCTGAAAAATAAAAACTCCATGACTAAAACAATTAATTCAATTTCACTTGAAAATTAAAAAAAAAGTATGATAAAAATGACAATCATTTTCAAGTACTTTATTTTCCATTAAAGCTTTTCAATTTCATCGACCGTGAAAAGCCTTAATTTTAGTAAAATTATCTTATTCAACTAATATAATAATCATAATATTTCAATTGCAGTGCAATATTAATAAATCAATGAATAAACTTCAAGGAAAAATGAATTTGTATACTAGTTCGGTCTTAGTCTATATATAATTTGATATTTTTTGCGTTTGTAACTCAAAATAATATTTTAAAAAGTATTTTTAATATGCAATTATTATTAATAAATAATCACATCATGTAATATTAATATAATTATTCACTTTAATCAAGACAATAAATAATATCAACATTTAAATAGAGATGACAGAACTTCTATTTGAACTGCCCGCCAAAAAGTAAACCGAATTTTCGAATAAAACTCGAGAAACTTACGTCACTTCTAAAGCATACGTTGTAAAGGAAGAGCCAGGGGACTGATCGAAACCTGTAAACATTCAAATAGCAATTTCTTGATTTTATTTGAAAGCGGATCGAGATATAAATAGAACCGCCGAAGTTTTCCGACCGGCAATCGTGCACCTTCGAGTTTTCAAATTCAGAAAAGGAGAAAGGGGTTGCGCGCGCAACCCAGTCATTTATATCGTCTCCTACTATATTCACACGGACATAGACCTGTGATAGGATTGGACCACGTCTCGTTTCAGATATGGGACCACTGCGAGCAACTTTTAAGAAAAGTCGTTGTGCGACTAGGATGAGATGCGCAAATTGAAATTCACCGGCGTGAGCGCGCGCCCTACCAATAGAAATCTCAGTGTATTCTCAGTGGAAAAAGCCTGGTCGGGTTTAGACTATTATAGGGTTCGATTTGAATGATTTAGTCTCTGAGATAGTCTGAGAGATTCGGGTCATTTTCAAGATCCTTTTAGTGGGCATTTCAAGAGTCATGCGACGGTGGTATAATGTTCCTTTTGTATTCGTCAAGTACCGGGCGGGCAGAGTTATTTACAGTAGTTGGCCGTCGCTAACTCGACACTCCTGTTTTAAATTTTTCTTCAAATTATGAACACTTTGTTTTTAATTGATGAATTTTCTCATTATACTTATTTATAATTATAACGTATATACTAATATACAATTTTCTAGTGGAATTAAAAAATGTTGTCTTTTTTTGGTGTATCTCATTCCATTTGCGAGAAGCGTTGTATTAATTCCAATTTTAAACATTTAGAAAAAAGTTAGATATGTGAAATCATCGAAACCCGTAGATTCTGAATTATTATGTTTTAGGCTGTTAACTATAAAATTAAAAAAAAATCTATTTCTAAGCTTTAATACGAAGGCTTAACAAAGAACCCTTGAATGTCGGCTACTCTATTGATATAGCCTCTCTGCTTGTTATTTATGATCGAATTCTTATTTAAATTTAGGCATCTCTGCTTGTTATTTATGATCGTATATTTATTTTTAAATTCGGGAACGACATTCTAAAGCCTTTAAAACTTTTAAACGAGCTACCTGGACCTTCATGCCTGCGGAGAGTTTCTCAGAGCTTCTCAGAGCCTTGAGAATCTTTAGCATATACTCTGAGATTTCTCTCGGTAGGGAAATGTTAACTGATTTTTATCATTTTTTTTCATTTTCTTAAAATTAAATCAGGAAAATGATTCAGATAAATAGAATTGAATTGAGCCATGTCTTTAGGATTTTAGTTATTGAAAAAGCCTCAAATCTCATGATAATGAAAGGGTCCTCCTACCGGGGGGGGGGGGGGTCTGAGGTGCTGAGCCCGGGCTGGCTTCCCCCCCTAGGGGGCTGCACGGCTCGGGGTAGCTTCCCCCGACCGCGGTCGGGCCGCCGACCGTTGGCACTAGTTTCGGAATCGCTGGAGTAGAGTTTCGTGGTAGTGCTAACGAGACATGTGGCAAATGAGTATTTTCGGCCGAATTTCCCCTCGCTGAAGAGCCTTCCCGGGAGGAAATTATAACTTGGTTCTTATGCGGCCCGGTCTAGATTTCCTATTATCTGTCGAGGCCCTAAAGTGGCAATCTGTCGAGGGCGCGAGTGAAAGCGTCACGCTCAGCTAGCGAGGTCATCAGTAGGCGACCCAATTATTAATAGGGTCTTTATAGAATCTAGATAGTCTCTCATGCACTCTTATTCAAGAGCATATGCTATTGTTTCTTATTCTGTTGATTCAAATAAAATATTATTAATTTATTAAAATATTGATCATGCTTTAAATTCTGAAGTGTGATGCTATGGTTGCAGTAGTATCAAAGTTTAATCAGCACATTGCCATAATCTATTGCCATAAATTTTTGATTCAAAGAAGGAAAATATTAATCCAATTGTAAAACACATTTTCTTTGCAAAAGTTTAATCTAAAGATTTTACACCTTTCTGTAGCCTCTGACAAACACTCCTCCGTTTTCTCGTATTTTTATTGACATTCTATTATTAATTAGACTCCGCTCGTTATTCTAAAACTAAACTTATTGTTAAATTTGACTAGAGAAGACTTATTACTAATAACTAAAGACAAACGCAGTTTATTAAAATATCCGCATGCGCGGAGAATAGAACGCACCACGTCATGGTTGAGCTATAACCTCAAAAAATGACGAAAAATCATGCACTGAGGCAAATAAATTTCAAAATAATGCCAGTAATGCAAATTTTCACTTCAAAAACATGTCGACAACTGTGAAGGATCAACCCTTGCCTGATATCAACTTATTTAACATAACTTTACCCAACAGAACCCGATCTCACGTAACCTGAATTAACAATTCATTGAACTACACGTAAATCTCTGGAAGCATATTTTCCCAGTAGCAAATGTGTGCTACATCGAATGGGTCAACTCGAGCCTAACCTAGAAATAAATCTAACCTAGTCTAACCTAATATAACCTAACCTGACAAAACACAATTAAACTGATTGTGTTGTCCCGTTGTGTTTGCGGTACCGTTTGAATCAGATTGGGCTTATCCTGTAAAGAGGTCAAACCTATCATAACCTAAAAAAACCTGACCTAACCTAACGTAACTTAACTTCACGTAACACAATTATACTCATTGTGTTGTCCCGTTGTGTTTGCGGTACCGTTTCATTCAGCTTCGGCTTAAGCTACATAGAGGCTTAACCTATCCTAACCTAACAAAACCTGACCTAACCTAACCTAGCCGAATGAAATTCAACCACACGTGTAGCTGTGTAAGCGTGCGGTTCTCAGTCTTAAATGTGTGCTATATTTAATAGGTTAACTCGATCTTAACCTACAAATGAATCTAACTTAACAGAATCTAATGAAATTTTGTTTAATGCAACACAACTTAACTTAAGTGTTCCCGTTGTAACACAATAAAATTCATTTCATTGTACTACACGAGGTTACAAATTGAGACGCACATTACTCATTTGAAGAAACTTAGAACTGCAAGTAGAATTGCCCCATTTCAATTAACCTGACAATGTTTGTATCAATTAAAATGTAGAACTATAACTTAAACATGCAAATGAATAAGAGTTTTATTCAAGATTTTTTTCTCTCTGCTCTTCTTATACTTAAGGGATATATTTATACTATTTTTCGTGTTTACATTTTATATTGCTTTTTATCGTAATTAAATTGATTTATAGACATACTTCAGTCTATTTTCTGCCTGCTACAACGTGTCCTTTTTTCTTCAAAGGAACGATGCAAAGGGTTATGCTTACGTTCAAGACCTACATTCGTTTCCCTTTTCAACATCCAGCAAAAATCAGCCATCATGACCTAGTCCCATCTACCCTGATATCGTTGTTCCATCACTTTTACGTCTTGATGAAAACGTTCCCCTTGTTCTTCGCTGAAATCACCAACATTTTGTGGAAACTTATCCAGATGGGAATCTAGAAAGTGAAGTTTTAAATTCATCAAGCAGCCTAACGAGGAGATTTGCGTTTACTGCTTTAAAACTTTCCCTAGCGTCCATTTCAATTTTCGACATGTGGGTAACGAAATTAGTATCTCTTGTCAATATTCAAATCTGTGGTCCATCAAAGACTCCTTCTTTCAATTTAGCGTCTGAAACATTAGGGAATTTAAGGGATATATACTTATAGCATTACCCATCTTTGTTTAACGCCTTGACAAATTGTTTTATGAGCCCAAGCTTTATGTGGAGGGGTGGTAGTAAAATTTTTTCTGGATCAACGAGACTTTGGTTGATGATATTATGAGAACCAGGTTTGAATGAATCTCTTAAAGGCCAATGTTTTTTGCTGTAATGATTGGCTCGATCTCTGCTATTCCACAGACATATAAAGCATGGCTCTCTCGTGAAACCCGATTGTTGCCCTAATATCATTGTTATGATTTTTAGATCACCACATATTTGCCATTTGTGATTTGTGTAATTAACTTTTTCAAGAAGCATTTTAACATTGTTATATTCTTCTTTGATAACCGTTGAGTGAGCTATAGGGATAGGAGCGTAAGTATTCGTGTTATGCATTAAAACAGCCTTAATGCTGCGTTTTGACGAATCAATGAAAAGTCGCCATTCTTCGTCTCTGTACACATTTTTCTTCAAGTGGTTCATTAGTCTGTTAACGTCAGTGCAGTACACTAAAGACGTCGCTTCGTCTTTAACGAAAAACTTTCTGAATTCTTTGTCCCTGTCGCGATAGAATGAAACTTTTGTCTTTGGCTCTAGAAGATTTCTTCTTTTTAGAAATGAAGCGGCAATTTCAGCGCCGTCTTTCGGTAATCCAAGGTCTCTAATAAAATCCTTCAGTTCTAGTTGCGACACTAATATTGGAACCTTCAATTTCATTTTATGCACGCCATATTCGTCATCTTTTTCGTCATTTTCATCGGAATCATCAGAACTATTTTCTGTTCGATCACTGGTTTCACTATCGTCTCCATGACGTTGACTTTCATCTTCCATTCTATCATCTTCTAAAGCGCTTAAATCAGTCTGGCGTGCATTTTTATTGATTTCAAGTGCTCTTGTGACTGTGCACACATTGATGTACGAAATGTTATTTTTATTTTTGGCGTTGAACCCTTTGACGGAACTCATGCAAAAGTAGCAGTCCTTCGCAATAACGGGTTTTTTCCATGTGGTTGGTGTAGAGTACTTGCGGTACTTTTCGTTGTTTGAATTTTTTAGACGATACAACATAAGTCTGCAGGAATTTCAAATGACGTGAGGAACCCATTTCGTTTCTTGGTGCAGCAATTTACGGTCAAAACACTTTTCGTAAAGACTTTTCACTTCCTCGTCGATTGATTTTCGCAAACTGCTCACTTCATATTTACTGAAAATGTAACAGAATTAATCTTAGTTATTCTTGCAGGCATGCGATTGAGAAATGCTCGCGGTTTTTTTCCTTGTAGCATGAGACTGTACACCAACCAAGTGATCCATTGATGAAGAGCTACGGTTGCATGATGACGACGTCGGAGAGCCCGCTTTCTCACCCTGACCAGACGCCGATACTGGGGGTTTTCCCTGCATCGTAATACACTTTTTACCTGTGTCTGCCATGACGGCATGAACGCCGTTTACCCAGGGACTCAGCCAATGTGGATCCGTAGTCCACCGTCACAACGTGGAGGTGCCCTGGTTACAGACACCGTCGAATAATGCTAGCAACAAGCGGTTACGAAACTCCAGACATTTACTGCTATTAATGTCAAAATCTGAAAGTACGCAAGAACAGGGTTGCCAGCGTAATCTGTTAGGTTAGGTCAGGTTTTGTTAGGTTAAGATAGGTTAAACCTCTATTTATGTTAAGCCGAAGCTGAATGAAACGGTACCGCAAACACAACGGGACAACACAATCAGTTTAATTGTGTTTCGTGAGGTTAGGTTAGGTTAGGCTAGGTTAGAT
>NC_046662.1:110313154-110316429 GCF_010883055.1 Belonocnema kinseyi | reverse complement strand
AAATTTATTTGCCTCAGTGCATGATTTTTCGTCGTTTTTTGAGGTTATGGCTCAACCATGACGTGATGGGTGATTTTTGATACCGAATTTGAATTCAGCGCCTCAAAATCCATAGGAATACGTGTCTCTTGTTACCAGATCCGCACACTTTTTTTCTGTGGCTGTGTAATTAATTGATAGAAATTATTTTTTAAATATATATTTTTATGAATAAAGCTTTTTATCTCATTTTCTTAAAAAATATAGTGCTAAAAAGTGAGTATATAAATAATGCAAGGCAAGTCACACACGGCAATAACCTGTCGAGGGCCAGCAGAGGGAAAGCCTAGCATCTTCCAGCTAGGAAATCTGGCTGCGGCCTCGTCGGAGCCAATATTTAGTTTATGTATAAAGAGGAAATTTCTACCCGGGTTGATCTAGACCCTAACGGATCCAATTAACGGAAAAGATACACAACAGCGTATCCATATGATATTTTTTCCGTATCAAGTAACAAAAATTCAACAAAAAACACAGTAAGATGAACCTTTATTTTTTGCAATTCCGATTTTACGTTCAATTTTTCGTGAGAAGGTCACGGAAGAATTGCAATACTTCTTTTTGCGGCGTTCAAAAATAAGAAAATACAATACCTGTCATTAACATCAACTGAAGGCGACTTCAAGCGCATCTCATTTCAGTAGCAGCATACTACTTAAGCGACTATGGATGCGGTCGAAGCAGACTTCAGCTTCAGATCGGCAAAGAAACGGTATTTCCTAAAAGTAGACGTCACGACGGTGGATGGAATACCCAGTACTGGTGAAACCAAGGGATTATACAAATATGAATAATATGCTTCGGAAATAGAAGGAAACATACGAGAATTGCTAAAAAAAGAGCGCAACCACGAGAAATGAAGACACAACTATGGGCTGAGTATGTCGAATTAAAAAAACTGCTGCGCAGGAGTATCCTAGCTTCGAAAAGGGGTGGTTGGTTATCAGTGTGTGATGAACTAGACAAGTATATACGGGTGAAAGGCCACGATATTAAAAAAAGGCTTTTAGGATAACCACTCAGAAAAAAATGACTATGTGTACAGTGGACAGCGTGGCAGAGCACATTTTTCCAATACACCAAGCAGTCAAGGTCAATTGCAAGAGAACGCAGACATTTAACCTCTTCATTGAAGGGAAACTGCAGCAAACATGCGTGAAAATAAATCGTAGGAAAACACCAGGACCGCGATACATCCCTTCCGGGATATTAAAACAATTAGCGAAGTGCAAACCAGACTATGTGCTTCAAACGTACAACAAAATCGCGACCAACATTATAGTCCCGAAGGAATGGAAAAGGACAAAAACTCGCTTTACTGAGAAAAGGTGACGAAGCAATATAGGGACCTATCTCGTACCGACCGATTTATCTCCTGGTTGTGGAATGTAAGATTTACGAAATTCTAATACTCGGTGGACTCAAGCATGAACTCGAACACACTGGAGGTCTAGCGGACACCCGGCTTCAGAGAAGCATATTCAAAAAAATGCAGGCATTTATCTGCGGTCATAACAATCATTGTTAAAAATGCATTTTATAGAGCATCGTGACAGGTAATCATGGATGAACTAAGAAGGCGGAAATAGACGAAAGTTTGCTAAGCTAGCAATGCTCCGTGCTAGGTCTGAGCCTCTGGAATGCCTAGGAGAACAGCTGACTGAAACTAGACCTGCCAGAACGAATTAAGTGAATAGGCTTCGTAGACCATTTGGCTATGATGGTGGTAGCTTAAAGTGAAAAATCACTCTTGCAAATTTCAGACGCGACACGCTTGACTGTGGTTCGGTAAATGGAAAGCAGGAAACTTGAGATAGCGCCACAGAAAATAGAAGCATTACTTTTCACCGTTAAGCGGAAGATAGGTCCAATATGCTTTAGCATACAAGCAAATGCTTAAGGCAGCTCAGAGTATGGCTTGGCAACAAAAAAAAATTTGCCAAGCCGAGCCCTCAAGAATATTGTACACTCACATATACTCTATGCTACCCTTGTTTAGCTAAGAGGACTAAAAGCAAAACACCCTTAAAGAAAACGTAAGATGATCCAGAAAGTAATAAGTGCATAAGTGTAGAGAAATCTTAATAACCAAGTGGCAAGAAAAATGGGAATCAGCTACACTACTTTTTGCCACTACCTACTTACCTACCAACCTACATACCCACCTACCTATCTACCTACCTACCTACCCGCCTACTCACCTACCTACAAAACCACCCACACACCTACCCGTCTACCCACCTACCTACCTAGCTACCTTGCTTGATGCACACAAGTGTGGTGAACACAGCGCTGTTGAACTATTGATGCCAACACTCAACATTTACAAAATTTCAAATATCATTACAGGGATGTTTCTGACGCTCGTAAATTTGAATTAATATAAATCAGCCCGGTTTTTCTGAAGTAGAGTTTATTCTTATTATTCCACGCTTTTCTAGATTTTAAATCGGAACTCTAATCTGCATTTTTTTTAACGAATTACACCAATTCCAGTGGTATGACTAAAAGTTTAATGATAACCTTAAAGGTTGCACACATTATCTACTCCTAGATTTGGTTATAAACCCTTTGATTATGCAGTTAGATTTTGTAGCTCAAAGTAAAGTCTATGAGCAAAACACATTATATTATAGAATTCCCTAATAAGATCCCCGAATAATTTTATAATTTATTTTATATTAAAGGTCATAGTAATGATGATTGGTCGATTAGTTTGCGGCATTAGCAGTGGAATATTCTGCGTTGTTACACCAATATATATAGCAGAAATTGCGGACAAAGAAATCCACAATCGTCTGCTGACATTCTTCCACCTGTTAGTAAATTGTGGTGTCTTGTATGCTTACGTCATTGCTTATACGATGGAAGAGTATAATACCATTTGGCAGTACAGCCTGATCTGCGCCATTTCCTGTGCTCCAATTGCTTTAGTGAATCTTCTCCACGAAAGTTCCTTCTACTACCTGTCCAAAAATGACGAAATTAACGCTAAAAGGTCATTAGCATGGTACAAGGAGGGATCCCACGAATTAAAGGAAGAGCTGGAGGAACTCAAAAAACTTTCTATTATTTATAAACGAAAGGCCTGAAACTTTTTCTTTAATTAGATAAAATAATATTTAGCAAATGTTTAGTAGTCTATACTTAAACAAACTACATTATGTGTCTAATAATTTAAAAAAGACATTTTTAGATTTTCGTCAGACACGCCAATAGAAAACCCTAGCCCTGGG
>NC_046662.1:110306466-110313144 GCF_010883055.1 Belonocnema kinseyi | reverse complement strand
ATATGTTGTTTAGATTTCTAGGAGTTCCGGAAAATCCGGGCCCCCTTCAGGCTCCCCTCGAAAGCTTTAGGCCCGGTAAGTATCTCTCCGTTATCCCCCCCTCTCGTCAGGCCTGATTCTCGTACAAAAACTAGTAATGCGATAAGAGCACACGTGCGCTGTAGGAGTTTTAATTATGGTAGTGCAAAAGTAGCGGGTCAAAAGCAACCGTGATATAACGAAATCACTAAGGAGTAGTAAGGAGTGGTATCACCCTATGTGTTTGGGATGGAGAGGGGAAACCACGAACGTCCAAGAATTCGTTAATGTTTACAACGAATGGATACCCAGGGCCAGTTGCACGCACATGTGCAGTGTTGTGTCCGCTGTACCTCCTTCGTGTTCAAAACACTAGGCTAATACTTCCATCCGGTGTTGTCATGGCAACCTCTAATGCGCATGTGCACGGAACTGGCCCTAGTTATCCATTCGTGGCAAACATCAACGAATTCTTGGTTTTTCGTGGTTCCACTCTCTACTTACAGGGATAATAACTCCCTACTATTTCTTCGTGACCGAAATAATAATATGTAGTTCTGTGCTGATTTAGAACAACACAGCTCGTACGTTTTTTTTTGTGGCGATTCCTTAAGAAAATAGCAGTAGATTTTTCTCAGAGTGCATATAATTAAATATTCAGCAGCATAAATTGAACTTGTCAAACACCATGCACTAGCATCGGAAATTGTCGGTACGCTCAGCGATAGTACTATTAAAAATCCAGTGTTTGACACGTTACTACTGTCTGAAAGTAACGCCTTAACTTTACAGTTACTGCCTAGAAACTTGTAACGCGTTACCGTTAACGTTACTTTTTTATAGTAACGCGTTACCAGTACCGTTATCGTTATTAAAGAAAGCAACGAGTTACCATGCCGTTGCTTTTTTTTATTAAATATTTAATACATTATTCAAATGTCCAAAAAGAATTAATTAAAATACTGAATTTGTTTATAAGATGTCTTTTCTTTAAACTATTATTAAGTTTAGAAATCTATACTTCAGTATACTTAAAGCTTTCCATAAAACTTCATGTTTTTTTAATAGAACCAACTTTTCGAAAATTTCATGGCTCATGCGATGTATTTTGTCTAAAAATATCAATCCGGCTGTGCAGAACTGTAGGGCGGGCCAAAAATGCACTGCAAATTTTTTTTCTAATTTTTATGAATACCGTAAGAAAAAATATGTTTTCTTTTTAAATATTTTGTTCAGAATCCTCAGTATTAGCTGAATCAAATTAGAATTTAAGATTTTTCTTCACAATCAGCGAAATAATATAAATAAAATTTCACTTTTCAAATATCAACCCCATAATTCTGTTTTATACGATCCCGAAAAGACCCCATAAATGAAAAAATTCGGTTCGCGAGATTTCGAAGATAATTATATTTTTTGCGGTCTTTTTTATTAAAATTGTTTCTGGTACATAATAAACTATTTCATACTGATACTTAGATGTTACGTGCATTGTTCAAGCAATTTACTATTATTATTATTATTAGCATTTTCTTTGCCTAATGGTATAATTTTGCGGCTTTTCCTGCATTTTAAAATTATTTGTCTATCTTACATTAGAAGCGGCTTGATAATTAATGATATTTAGCAAAAGTATTTGTTAAAACAAATTATTGTTGTTCAAGAATATCTTCAAGTATATTAATGCCTGACAGTTGCGTTATTTCGATAATTGTCACCCTTCTGTCCTTTTTTGAAACTTAGTGAGGTAATAATTAATGAAGATTAACACAAAGTCGTTTAAATTTTATATTGTTTATAAAAATCTTTTCTTATATAAGTGCTAGAAAGTTCTGGCTTTTTATCAAATCTTTAACTTAGCTGCGCCATCTTAGTTATTAAAAAAATCATAAATAAAGACTAGAGAAGAGTATACTTTAAATAATCTCTTTTTTAGCGAATATATTTTTCCGAGATAAAATATATATTCGAAATATATTTCAACTTTTCTGCAGGGACCAAATTGAATATAACTTTCTTTCGAATAAGTTACTGACAGAGACTTCGGTGAGGTATCAGAAATACAATAATTGTCTAATTGCTAATTGTGAAGAGAAATCTTGAGTTTCAACTGGATTTAGATAATATTTAGGATTCTGAATAAAAATCACAAAAACGAATTTTTTCTTATGAGAAATACGTCTTAAACTTCAAATGGGGCTTACGGCACCTCTAAATATCATTTATTATTTATTTATTTTTGTGTAGATTCGAACAAAGAACACCGCACTAAATGTAAAGTAAATGGCTTTTGGTGAAAAAATGATAAAAATTTTTCTTGTATTTTCGAACCTGCAGTGCGAAAATTTGAAAGAAAAATGCACAGTTTTTTTACGAACACTTGTCAACGTTTCGATTTTTACATGTATTATAAAAGAAAAATGCTTATTTTAGTGAAATATTTTTTTTCTAAAAAAAGTTTGATAGATTTGGCTAAAAGTTTTACATTTTGTCAGTCAGGCTTACAAAAACAAATGGTTCATACCCACGAACTAGAAAGATTAATGATTTTTTGTGTATACAGCATGTTCTCTTGGTGTTTTCATACCTTAAACACTTAAGTATAGCAATCATTATTTTTTAGTAACTAAAATTACGAGAGTTTTTTTATCCAATTACTACGGCTTGAAATCACTTTCAAATAAGTAGGTGAAGCCAAGATAGCAATGATATGTTTTCGAATTAATTTAAAGGGATACTTTAAACATTGAAACCAGTAAAAAGTGGCATTCCTTAATGTACAAAAACCCAAAGGATGTTCTGGTCGATAACAATAATGGTAGTAATAATTAAAATATACATACTCACAATATGTAAGAACATAAATTCATAAAAATAATAATAAAAACTGGTTCAAATATGCACGAGTTTCCACCAGGCAGTGCAAACTTGTTTCAGCTTATTCCAACCTGTACCACTTAGTTGCAAAGATGTTTTTACGCGGGAAGTTCAAATATTTCTAAATTTCTTGTACGTAAAGGAAGCAATATTACGAAATTGTAAATGAAGATGTAAGTGTAGTCTTCGTAGTTTCAAATTATAATAATAATAACAACTTTAAAGCGAGTTTGCAGATTTGTTCCAGGTTGGATCAGTTTGGTGCAAGCTCGCCTTAAACATGGTGTTACTATGAATAATAATAATATTATTATAGATAGCTCATATGCAGCAGCTTCAACGAAAATTTTAAGCCCAATAACATTAATTAATCTTGCAAAGTGAAGTGTGAGGGGGGAGTGGCTTTTGCTGGATCGTCATATTGATTCCTTTCCAGACTGCAATCACCTATCTTACGGTCGTAGACTTGGTTCTGGCAAGTGAAAGCTTGGTACCTCCAAAAGCGCCGATGATAAGGACGATTAGTTTAACAGAATATTCCGGGTACAATCGTTGCAACTCCCTTATAAGGTCTCGATACCTCTCTTTCTTTTCATTCTCCTTGTTTATAATGTTTTTGTCAGGTGGTGCCGAAAATTCGATAACGAACATGGTTCGCTTCTGGAAGTCAAGAAGAACCATGTCAGGCCTCGAGTGAGCAACAGAAACAATTGTCGAGAATATAAAGTTCCAGTACATGTGGCACTTCCCATTCTCGACAATTGACTCAATTTCCCTAGGAGCATTTAGAGGAGCAATATTAAGGTTAATGCCGTAAGAGTGACAGAGATGGTAATAAAGCACTTTTAGTGCCGCATTGTGCCTTTGAATGTGTCGATCCCGCGCGAGTTGGACAACTAGATAGTATGTGAGCTAAATGCTCGGGGTGTGCAGGACACGCCCTGCAGCTACCATCGGGAATGCCTTGGCTCAAAATGTGCCGACGGTATGTTAAGGTGGAAATTACACCGTCTTGGGATGCAAAATTGAAACCCTCCGTACCAGACTTCAATCCGGGCGATTTAAGGAAAGCAAACGTTAGCTCACATGAAATTGACTGATTCTTCACATTTCTGTGGAAGATACCGTGCAAATTCTTATCGAGGAGCTGTTAACGAAAGTTTTTCTCTTGTGCTTACTTAATCTGGACTTTCAGGAGTGAGTACTCGAGATAGATAAGATTTGATGCATTTTGCTCATTTATAATACTGAAGTCAAGTTCGAGTGTTTCAGCAGCCTCCTCCGATGCTTTATACAGAAACGCTCCTTTGCCCACTTCTTCGTGATTCTTGACCATTTTAAGAAGAGGGTCTCTTCCATTTGCAACTCTTTGTGCTGTAACCAGAATAATCCTGTTGTGAAGATATTCAAGACTCAATATTCCGCGACCCCCTTGATGGCGTGAGATGTACAGTCGCGGAACGGAAGACTTAAGATGCATGTTTTTGTTGATGTGCATAACATTTCTTGTCCCGATATCAAGGGATCTGAGCTCGTTCTTCGTCCATGGAACTACTCCAAATGAATAAAGTAGTACCGGGACGGCAAGCATGTTCGTTGCAGACACTTTGTTCCTCGCCGACAGTTCGGAAGACCAAATATGTCGGATGAGGCGTTTGTATCTGTTTCGGAGAGTATCCTTTATAGATGTCACATCCTGAATGCGGCTCTGTGGCACACCCAGGTATGTATAAGTCTCTCCAGCGTAAAGGTGTCGTATGGCGCTTCTATCAACAAGCTCAGGATCTTCAGGGATGCCATTAAGTTTTCCTCGCTTCAAATAAACCTTGGCGCATTTGTCTAACCCAAATTCCATTCCAATTTCCTTAGTATATCGTTCGACAATCCCTAGAGCTAGATGTAGTTGCTCTTTGTTTTTAGCATAGATCTTAAGATCGTCCATGTAAAATACATGAGTGACCTTGTACTTTCGATCTGCAGGTTTGCCGCACAAGTACCCATCGGAATGGCGAAGTGCTAGAGATAGTGGCAATAATGTAAGGCAAAATAGGAGTGGGCTCATGGTGTCGTCCTGAAAGACATCTCTCTGAAAGGTGACCTTGTTAGTTGTCACACGATTTTTTCCAAATGAGATGGTAAATCTGATTTTCTAAAGCGGCATCAATCTCTCTATGCACCTAACTATTTGCGGATGAACCTTTAAGATTTCCAAAAGACAGATGATAAATCTATGGGAGGTCGAATCGAAAGCTTTCTGATAATCAATCCAGGCCATCGGTAGGTCACTCTGGTAGAATGCTGCATCTTTGCAGACACATCTATCGATGAGCAGGTTCTCCCGACATCCGGGTACGCCTTTCTTTGAGCATCGTTGTTCGTACATTTCTTGCCACACAGGTTCAATGGCCCAAACAATCCTATCATTTAGGATAGCTGACAATATCTTTTAAAGTGTGTTCAGACAAGTTATTGGCCTGTAATTCTTCGAGTCAGCTAAGCTGCCTATTTTCGGCAGAAGTATTGTTCGCCCTTCTACCAACCACTCCGGAATCGGCTCTTCCGACTTCAAATATGAGGAGAAAATACGGGCCAAATGCTGATGGGTTGAAGAAAACTTCTTCCACCAGAAGGTTTTGATACAATCTGGTCCCGGTGCGGAATAGTTCTTCATCCCTCTTAACACTTTTTTCACCTCCTCGGTAGTGATGGGTGGGCATTATTTATCAGGTGTTATGAGGGCAACACATAACTCCTTGAATCTATTTATATTTTCTGAGTCTTCGTCCAGTCTATGCTGCACTTCTTAGATTTCTCTCCAAAATTCTTCGACCTCCTCTGGTTTGGGTGGGTGTTCGACAGTAACTGGAGGGTCTTGGAAAAGTCGAGATGGGTCAGAGAGAAACTGTTGATTTTCTCTGGCCCATCTCTCTCCGTTCTAGACTTCTCTTAGCGTCAGATAGTATGCGTATTCTCTCAACAATATGCTGCCTGATGGTCAGCAGCTTCGACTTGTTAAATGTGTGATAACGGGTCCGCAGTTCGCGCGCGAACTTTCGAACCTTGGTGGTAAAATTCCTGCGAGATGTGATGTAGTCAATCACACACTGAATGCGGGACGCGTCTTATGATCAACCATTGGTTTTGTTTTACGGTTCGCATCGGCCAAAGCTCTCACAATAATTGATAGCCCAGAGGTCGGATTCTCCGGAAAAATGTCCACGAAGCTCGTCATCCATTTCAGCCAGATCTTTAGGCTTGAGAAAACCTTGGTGTTGATGTTTCCCCGGGGCGTAAGGCATCGCTCTTCCGCTGTTGGATGCCTGCCCGCGGTTGGTCTTCGTGTCGCCTCTCTTTCTCTGTTGCCGGCTTGTTCTAGCTGTGGTAGAGTAGACGTTCCGCTTACATAGCCCCTTTTTCGGAGTAGTTCAGCATGATTTCGCAAACGTTGCTGCGAAAAATGCGATAGCTCCGGGTGATTCTCGCACCACAGAGCATGAAGCCGTGTCATGCATCCCCGTTCAGGGGCCACAAGTGCGACGCAGCACTCTAGCAAGTCGTGACTCAGTCGCTCCGTCCACCTAAAGGTCGCGAGAAAGGAGTTTGTCCATCCTTGTAATGCCCCGAATGCAAGGATAAGGCTGCCTATTCTAAGAGGTCGCCCGGTATCCCAGCGTCACCGTTCTAGACACCTCACCCAGGTGCTATTCAGCTTTCGGCACGGTTTTCACACCTCCGCTTGGGGGTTAATTCCTTCGGGACCACCCATGGACGATTGTTCACGAC
>NC_046662.1:110271888-110306366 GCF_010883055.1 Belonocnema kinseyi | reverse complement strand
ATAACACCATCTTTACGTCGAGTTTCCACCAAACTGAATCAACCTGAAAAAAACCTGCAAGCTTCTTTTAAAGTTGTTATAATTATTAATAATAATATTATTATAATTGGAAACTAAGTAGACTGTACTTACATCTTCACTTACAATTTCGTCATATTGCTTCCTTTGAGAACAAGAAATTTATGAATATTTGAACTTCCCGTGTAAAAACATCCTTGAAACTAAATGGTACAGGTTGGAATAAGCTAGAAAAAGTTTTCACTAGCTGGTGGAAGCTCGTGCATATTTGAACCTGTTATTATTATGAGTTGTATGAATTTATGTTCTTACATATTTTGAGTATATATATTTTAATTATTGCTACCATTATTGTTATCGATCAGAACATCCTTTGGGTTTTTGTTTATTAAGGAATGCCACTTTTTACTGGTTTCAATGTTTAGGCGATCCTGTAAAATTAATTCAAAAACATATTATTGTTATGTTGGATTCACCTACTTATTTAAAAGTGATTTCAAGCCGTAGTAATGGAATAAAAAAATCTCTAGTGATTTCAGTTACTAAAAAATGATGATTCCTATATTTGGGTGCTTAAGGTATGAAAACAACCCCAAAACATGCTGTATACACAAAAAATCATTATTCTTTCTAGTTCGTTCGTATAAAACTTTTGTTTTGTTAAGTCTGATTGACGCAATTTAAAACTTTTAGCCAAATCTATCAGAGTTAAAAAGAACTTTTGAAAAACTATTAATTTTTCTTAGTATTTTTTTCGAATTTTTTCTTTGCAGGTTCGAAAATACAACAAAAAAATTGGAAACTGTAACGCGTTACCGTTACTCTTTTTAAAAAATTACACGTCACCGTTAACGTTACGAAAAAAAGTAACTTTTCTGGTAACGCGTTACTGTCAAACACTGTAAAATTCACTGCTGACTTTGAAATGTCACTACTCTTCAAAAATATAGAAAGAAACATTATTTTTAAGTCGTTAGAAAGCTTATCAAATACGGCGCCAATTCATCATTAATAAAATATTTTTGACTTTTTGGGACATAACATGTTTAACAAGAAACTTCAAGAATTTTTTGAATTTTGTACCTCGACTTCAACTTGCGACGTGACCTAGGAAAGTTATAGCAAAACTATAAATTTCATACCAATGAGTCTTTAAAGTCTTATATTTAACATAAGCCAATAAAACTTCGAAAATCTTTATGGGTTCTCGAGATACAACGAAAAATGTCCAAGCGTCTGCGTCGAATTTCAGTCGCTTTAGGAGCCAGTCTGGCCACTCCGATGCTCGTTGACTGAGACTTGACGCAGACATGCTTGGACATTTATCGTCATATCTTGGGAATACTTGAATATTTTTCAAGCTTTACTGACATCTCTTTGAAATGAGATATCAAAACAAAATCTAGGATCTTTCCGGTGATCACCGCTCTCACGGTCGACAGCAGTAATCCCCGACTAAAATTGACATTTTAGGCTTTAACATTTTTAGTCGTATCTTGAGAACCCGTAAAGATTTCAAGTTCTATTGCCTTAAATTACATATAAGACTTCAAAGACATCAAATTGTTATGAATTTTAGATTTTTGCTACAATTTTCCTAGGTCAAGCCAAAATTTGAAGTTTATTAGGGCTCAATCGACGAGTAATTTAATAAGCTCTTCAAAGTTTTTTAAAAAGTGTCTCGCTCCATTTACAAACGAGGAGTCACGTTTTAATGTCAGAAGTAATTCTTAATAGTAAATTCGCTGATCCAACTCACAATTTCCGACGGTAGTGTAGGTATTACTCGATTATCCAAAGGAGAAAAAGCATCTGTTCCCATCCATAATCTGAAAGAAAATCGCGGAAAAGCAATAATTTTATTTGATAAAACTTATGTTTAAGTGGAAGGAAAGAAGATTTTTCACATTATGTGCTTTTGTTACTCATTTTTTCTCTCGCGTCAAAACAAAGAACATAAAATAAAAAGAATGTTGAAAAACATTATTTTTATTTAAAAAAACACGTTTTGACTGAAAGTAATACCTTTTTTAAAACATACATGCACAGTTCAAGGTTGGTGCAAAAATAATCAAAATGGAACAATTTATATAAATATGTATAAAAAAACGGCATCTTTAACTTGCTATGCCGATTTTAATTCTAAAGGCTATTTCAATTTGTTTGATATCTATTCTAAACTATTATCTTTTGAGTTTAAGAATTTAAGCAACATGCATGCATTTTTACAGCCTGAAAAAATTCACTCTCTGGTTGCAGTAAGCACTCACAATTGGTGGTGAGTCTATCTGATCTTGTGTGCCCTTTACGTTCTATACAGGAAGTGTGCCGGTTAAGGGTTAAAATGCACCCGTAAAATCTCAATAGTTTTCAGTGAGATCTCACTCGTTGAAAAAGTTAAAAGTGTGTTACTGACAATTATTGAGGTTTCACTAGTTTAAACAGAAAAGTTCACTGGTTACTCTGTAAAAATATACTCAGTCAAAAGAGCTCTCAGCTGTTTAGACATGACAATTATTGCATTCATCACTTCTGTACTGACCTTTGAATTATTTTTAAAAGCAATAAATTGGCAACAATGAATGCGACCGGGCTAAAATGTAATAGGACATAATATATTTCTACTTGTCATTAAATAAACGCGTCGCGTCGCTCAAGTGAAATATAAGTGACCAAGATCCTTCCCACTTTCAATCGAAACACATTATATCCCCAGCTTATTGGAGCCAGGCCCAAATAATTTCGTCACTGATACATGCATTAACGCTGTTTTAGTTTAGTCACGTACTGATTCTTCTATTCTAAATTTAAAAATCACTGCTTCTCTAATGATACTTAAAATACTGATACAACAAGTGAACATTTCACTGGTTCAATTTAAGAGTGAGAAAAATCTGTTTTCCACAAAAACTCAAAACAGTACCAATGTATCATTCTGTAGTTTAAGAACTGGATACCTTTTTTGCCAAGCGGGAGTATACGACGTATTTAGTGGTGAATTTATCTGGGAAACGACCCGTCAGCTCTTATAAACTATTTGAGCCATGTACAAAAAATGTCGAAGTCTGTGGTATGCTCAAATCTCTACTATGCATTTACATATAAAAGATCAAGGTTATCAAAAGGGAATCTTGCAAATATTCCTGCACCCCGAAAGAACTTTCTCTGTGGAAATAGTTGGAGTAAGCATTGGGATCTGAAGTCTTGGGTGCACTACTGTCGCGAACTCACACACCAGATATAGCATTTTTATGTTGCATTTTGAATTGGGCTTAAAAAAAATTTACTATTGTTTTTAATAGCTTAAAACAATAGGTGAATACAAAAAATAAGATTTATCGTAAACTAATTGTTGTATTATAGAAAATTAATCGTATTCAGTGAAAAAAACACATTTCTTGTTAAAACTGTTTTTGTGAAGAAAATAATTATTTTACTATACCATATACGTTTTCTAACATACTGTAAGCTAAAACGAACTCAAGTTAATGCATATAGAAAAATATTTTGTTCAAAATATGCCAAAAATAGTAATTTTAGACGATCAGAAATAAAATACGAAATCTAACCTAACTTTTAGGTTATAAATTTTTCCATAGTAAATATTCAATGTATAAATTAATAAAAATTTATTTTCAATTTACTTTTATGTCAAGGTAAGTTAAGTGAAGCTTATAATATGTGAAATATATACACTGAGAAAAAAGTACGCTTGAATCAAAAGTGCCGGAGCTTTGGAATTCGACATTTTTAATGCAATAGTTTATGTCAATAGACCAATAAATTTTGCGTTGAGTGAAATAATTGGAGTTTTTGAAAAAGGCTTGGGCCAGGCCGAGGGCCCCTAGCCTGGCTTTAGCTTGTATTTCTTAATGGTTCGACATCGAGCCCGGCTTGATAGGTAGTGGCACAGTTGCCAAAATCGATGACAGATGACGTTTGTTTATTCTGTACATTATCCAATATCCTCTGCGAAACTTTGTATTTGCTTCGAAGGGTGTAATTTTAGAAAGTTGAAAAATTCGCAAAATAATAAAAAGAACCGTTAGCGTCAGGAGTCATTGAGCAAGAACTACTATTTCATACTCACATGTGGATTTTGAAAGTAAGTAAATTAATTTGAAATTATATGTAGACATTATGGTAGTGTAATTTTAACCTCTCAATGAGGACCTTGTAAGTATATTACATTTATGCACACGCAAACAATTATTTATGTAATTGAAAACGATTAAAGAATGTTCAAAATTTTGACTTGCGCACACTTCCATTTTTTTTACAGAATTTTCTTACAGCTATCTCTTATAAATTACCATTCATCCACACCTTATAACTAATCCGTTCGCTTCTATATCCTAACCTTCCTGCCTGCGCCTCGCTTCGCCTCGCACGCATGTCTCTCTTTCCTTGCTATGCCTTGCATTGCCAGCATCTGTCTCCGCGGCTAACACCTAATACTAAACTACTATTTACAATATTCACAGTTTTCTTACATCTAATTTCTCTCCTATTTACAATCCTTCCTTCTACATTTCTCTTCCTCCTTCCTTCTCTTCTTCTCCATCTTACCCAACACCCCCTTCACCCATGCTACTGCCCTTTTGTCCCTACTTTCATGCAACAATACCACGATGCTTATCCCACTTTTTTCCACCTCTTCACATTCCTTTAACCAGTGCTAAACTTTTGCATCCCCCTTCCTGCGCAATTCACACATTTTCTTCTTTCTAGAAAGCCAGAACCTATTATAATTCTCCAAGCAACTATATCTAATTCTCGCTATAAGTTCCTGACTTCTTTGCTCTCCTCTCTCACACAAGTATTGCGCTCTCTCCTTCGGCATAATCCACACATAGTTCCCGTTAAACCTTGACTCTCTAATTCGCTCCCCTTCTTCTGCCTTCCATTTCTCCATGCGATTCTTCCTCGTGCATCCTTCTCACTTCATCCATCTGCAATCCATTCGTTCTAAAATACCTTTCCATCTCCATCTTTGCAACCTTACGCCTGTTCTCCTTCTCCCAAAAACACTCCCTAACCAGCTTACTTCCCCCCTCTTCCAGACATTTCTCCTGATATCTAGACGCTCGACTCCCTGTTATAATCCTTAAACTCGTTTTTTCTGTCTACCTCCTGACAATATAGTTCAGCGTATTCCCAGCCATCCCCAGTGTTCACTTTACATACCTCTCCTGTATCCTATTTAGCTCCTCACTTAATTTCCACCCCCACTCCTCCACGCCGTAAAATAAGACATTCATCAGTAGCGAATCAAACAATTTCATTCTCCTTACAAAATCATCTGCGAACAACCTGTTACCCAGCTCCCACACCTGGCTCATCACCAAATTTGCCCTTCTCACCGTCTCTTTTATATGACTATCCACTCGCGCATTCCTTCGAAACTCCCCTCTCTTATCTCTTCCATCTCCTTTCCTGAACACTATAACGTTTGACTTGTCCGCATTCAACTCTAACCTATTTTTATCCAAGTATCTACTCATGAAACATAAATGCATATGTTTTAAGAAATTGCGTGATTGTCTAAAAGGCATAGTAAAATTCAACCAAAAGTATTAAACCTCATCAATCATTAAAATATCTGTTATGATGCATGAGCGTATACAAATTATTATATTTTCCAATATTCTAAAAATTTTAAACACCATCAAATTGAGCTGGAAATATGTACACAAAACACTGAAACACATTTCTAACCGATATAATAAATTTATAATATTTATTTCTAAAAAATAAAAAATTTTAAATTTCTATGATTTAGGAATTTCATAATTAGGAAAATTTTCACGGGAATCTTACAGAGTCGGAAATTGTGTTTTTCAGGATTTTTCAGTCGTCTCTTTTGTTAGTATGAATTAAATAAATAAAAAGATATACAAACACTGAACATATGCAGGAAATGTGCCAAATTTTTCATAAGCTCTGCTAACTAATTTAATTATTAAACAATGTATCTTAAAAGTTAAAGTTTTTATAAACAATTGAAGTAATAAAACAAAATGAAAAATCACAGTTTTTCATCAACAAAATATAATAATTATGGTAGCATTACTTATTTTTATTGAACTAAATATTGACATAAATTAATAGGCAGAAATAAACATACTAATAAATATATTAGGATTAAATTAAAAAAGAATATTACTCATTTTATACAAGTAATTAATAAATAAATAATCAGAGTAAATATTGAAGTCAAAAGTTAAAATAAAAACCGTACAAAATAAACAATGGGTATTATACTATTTAGCTTGATAAAATGAAAAATATACATTTTGCAAATGTTTTTTTAATAATTATCTAACATTATCTATTTTTATTCAGTAATTACTTTTTGCAATTATTGATTTAGTAAGAAATTCTAATGTAGATTATTTTTATAGAAAAATGAACTGACATTTATTACCTCTCATACTCAGAAAGGATTGTTCATATCTACAAGTTTTCACTTAGATTGAATTTTTTTAAAATGTACAATAAAGTTATTTTGCCTTCTTATACTTCTATTTAAAAATTCAAAAAATTTTAAATAATTTTTTTTTTAAGAATGATTAAATTTTTCATCATCTTAATACGTTTAAAAATTTATTTTTTGTTCTTAACATATTTATGGGTGATAATCGTCGTAAAAACATTTGAAACATAACGTTTTTCGACAATGTGTGCAATAAAGTACGATAAATTACGATTATGCAAATAAATGAATCGAAAAGTGTCGGCATGATAGTTATTTCCCAATAATTTTACTATTTTGGAAACAAAAATTTGATCACCATGATTTCCATACGCTCATAATTTTTAAACAAGGGCCCACTCACAAAGAAGCCGGGACACGTGTCTAATTGATAAAAAGAGGTATTTCCGATTCCAATTGTGTATAAATCGTGTACAAATCTATTACGTGTCTAATTATTTTTGATGTACTATCGATTGATGGTAGTTTAATCAAAAAGTCAATGATACGGAGGAGGTTTTTCCCTTGTAAGTTCGAAAGTGTCGGATGAATGCAATCAGTATTTATGTCATTGTACTCAGTGTGGCATTGTAGCTTTACGGATAAGGCGTGCGAATTTAAGCGAGCGGTGCGTGCGTTCGATTCTCGGTGATTGCGTATATTTTAATATTTTGCATTGGAATTAATATTTTCCGTATTTAAATCTGAAATTTCTGGGAATAGATTATGGCCGTGTACTATACAGTTATACTTTTTTACTGTTGCAACCATATCATCGCACTTCAAAATTGAGAGTATGGTGCTATCAATTTATAGGACATATCGTTTGCTTTAAATTTCACGTGCCTTTAACTTTATAATATTCTACTATTAGGTCAATGACATCTTCAGTTGAGGCTTATCGTTTTTTAATAATTTAATAATATTTTATTTGAAGCAAGAAAATAAGAAACAATAGCATATGCCTTTGAAATGACTGTATATGCATTTAACCGAGCGTCAAAGCATTGTTTGGTGCTTCAAACCAATATTTCATTGATTTGGAAGTATTTTTTCTTAGTGTATAACATAATAAAATAATATTTTTTTTTACAAAAACAGTTTTAACATAAAACGTGTTTTTTCGTTTCCTAGATAACCAAATATGAGCAATATGCGACGCATTATACACGCATGTCCTGCCGATCAACACACACATGATGCTCTGACCTGCGTCAACATATGTGCCGTCACTTGAGTCGCATATCGCACGCATCTCATGGGTCATTAAGTGATAGGCATATTGCTCGCGTATCATTATTATTTATTTCTTCTGAAAATAATAAATTATAAAACATTATTAATATTTTTATACGTTCAAAATAAAAATAAAAATATTTTGTCAATGTTCTTCGGCTCACTTTGAAGCTATTATTTCACCGTATCACAACCGCTTATGAGTATAAATAGTAAAAATTTTCTTATCGAATTGAGAAAACTTAAAGTTGTAACAAAAAAGTTGTAAAAATGTCAATATTCTTTTTGGTAACAAAAATATTTTTGTAGTTTATTACGCAAAAGTTTAATACGCGTGCTCGTGTTTAATTGTATTACCCGCCTCTTCCTCGAGATAAAAATGTAGTACCCTCTACTGTATACCGGTGTCGTCACATATTCAGTCAAAATTTTTTACTGTCCTCCGTCTGTTCAAGTTCAGGTTCCTCATTCTTCTTCTTTGTGTCGATCACGTCACATATTAGTAGTGATTTTCAGTGCAATAAAAATAGATAAAGATAATTGTGGAGACCCCCCATCTGAAGATGATGAATACACATATTTAAAAACGCAGTTAAGACTTTTGAAAGAAAAATTGGAGCATCGTCATCAGAAAAGCAGATAAAGTAAGTAAAATAGTTTTCAGGTTCAATTACCCACGTGAAAAAGCCAATAGTAAAGCTAAGCTACTTTTTAAGAGTTAATTACTAGACGTGTGCAAAAAAATTCGATCCGATTTCGAACCGAGATTGTGAGCACTTCGAGTGTCGAAAATTTTATTCGATCGGAGTCACGTATGGTTCGAATTTTTCGCGCTTACGTTTGAATGTCGAAAAACGAACCTCGACGAGTACTGCCATTGCTTTTGAATTTTTCATTTCGATTGGCCCGTTGCTCGAATGTCTAAACTCAAACTTCGACGCGTGCTTTCGTCGGAGCGAATTTTTCAATTCGATCGGCCCTTCCATCGAATGTCGCAAATCCGACATTTGATCCGTGCTACGGTCGGATAGGTTTTTTTTATTTGAATGGCTCGTCGATTGAATGTCAAAAATCCAATATGCGACTAACAACAGGCATTTAAAGTTTCTAATTTATAAGTATAATTGCAAAAATCTAAACCGATGCATATATAATGCAGATTGAAAATCCAAAAGGACATGAAGACGACAATGTGTCAACTTTTCTGGTTACTATTACGCGACCTATATATATTTCAATAATAAAAAAACGTGTAATTAATTTTTAATTCATAACTAAAAAGTTCTTATGTGATAAAAAGTAACTGGTAATAATAATTCCTTATATGTTATTCATGTTAAAATTTGTAGACTGTTTTTACAGGCTTCGTTCAATAAGTTGTATATTATTAATTTAAAATTTGATCAATTGTATCCTATAAAATTTTTGTGCAATATTATAAAAAGAAAAGTGAAACCGATTTTAATTAGTTTTAAGTAAAAGTTATTTTCAGATAACATTTTGTTTTTTTATTACAGCTGTTTGGCATCTTATGTAAAAACAATTTAGGAATAAATTTACAATCATTTATCATCATAAATTTTAATAATAGTTTTAAATGTCTTTCTTAATATAATTTAAATATTAAAAATAGAAAAAATATTGTTGCTTTACAATTAGACACTTACAAAGTCGAACTTGTTAGTATTGGGCCTTACCATTCATATCCTTAGTTAAAGTTTTTGTTCGAACTGTTAAAGCTCAAGATTTCATCATATAAATTATATAAAACTAAATGACAACCAAAACCAGGTGAAACTAAACTCTTCTGAATTTTAAAATTTTCAACACTTCCAGATTCAAACTTAATAGTGTGTCATTCAAAAACTTTTTATTAAATCATCTAATAATGAACACATTTGAAAATGGAAGTCTCCTAATTTTAATACATTTTATTTTAATGGTTTCAAAATAAAAATGATCTTACAATAAAACATTTAGAATGTTAAAGTATTTCATTTCCAAACTTTAATTGTACAAATTAAATGGTAAGGGCTGAAAAAGGCGCCTAGCTTTGGTTATTAATTAAAGAGCCAAAAAAATGTTGTTAAATATACAAACAAAATGTCGCCACTTTTATGGCCGGGAAAAATTCCCGGTTTAAACCTTTTTTTACAAATTGATTTCATTTTCATGAAAAATGATGTGAATATATTATTTGTGTCATTTATTTTTAACGCAACATTAAACTGTAGACAATTGGAGAAAATGTAAAAAGTGAATTTTTAACAGTTTATTTTATATGAACTCAGTGAAAACAAAGAGTAAGCTTTCCAAGAGTATAAAAACACCCGCATCACGCATCACTTCACGTCGCTTCTACTGTTTGTCAATTTCATATTTTCGTTTGTACCCTTTTGGTTTCCCGGCTAGGGGTTAATCAAAATTTCGTGCCATCCCCTGAAATTTAAATTTCTCAAATTTTGTTTTTCCATACGTTTGTATTGTTTATACATGTAATAGTTTCGTGTGTACCCTCTTGTTTACCCGTCTAGGGTGAAATTAAAATTTCTTTGGAACTTCTTTCGGAACTTTTGTTTGTGCATTTCATATTAACGTTTGTACCTTCTTGGTTGCCTGGCTAGGGGAAATCAACCTTTCTTACCATCCCCATGAAATTAAAATTTCTCAGATTTTCCTTTTGCATATGATTCTACTGTTTTTACATTTATTATTAACATTTGTTTCCCGTTGGTTGTCCGGCTAGGTAGAAATCAAAATTTCGCGCCATCCCCCTAAATTCAAATTTATCACATTTTCTCTTTCCTAACGTTTGTACGTTGCTTGTGCTGTTTGTACCGTTAATATTTTTCTTTGTACCCTTTCGGTCGCCCTGCTAGTGGAAAAATCCGCTAGGCGGATAAAAAAAATGGCACCGCCAAATGTTCAGCCCTAAAACTTTTAAAGAAACAAAATGGAAGAAGTACTTTAACGGTCTTATGGGCACAAGTTTCTAAATCTTCCATTCAGGGCGTCAAAATAGAGGCTTAGTTTTTATTTCTAATTTAACGCTCCACACTCTACCTTCCTGTACAGAATGAAATTATTTGACGAAATAGTAGAGGACACGCAAAGTAGTTTGTTAAAAGTTAAAATCGTCTTTGTTTTACATTGCGTTGAACTAGTCCCGAAACTAAAAAGGACATTTGTATAAAATTATAATCGATTTTTCGCAAGAAAAAATTAATCTTTTGTATTATTATATTATTACTATTATACCCTAAATATTTGTTCACATGCTTAAGCACACAGTTATTTACTATTACACAATCACTACACTATTTATAATCGCACGCTATAAAAGTTTTTAATCGCCGCGGATTCGAACCCTATAAGTTTCGTAGTCCTAACGCCTAAGCCTCTCGGCCAGCCTAGCTTGAAGCATGAAAAAAAAATCTGAAATATAACCTACAACTGTGCAAGGCCGTCTGCAAATTTTAGTGAAACATTCTGTAAAAAAATTTCTACGCTTATAATTATATATGTACTAAGATTTTAGAAATATTACAAATTATTATTGTACATTTTATGTGCTAAAGCAAGATTTAAACTAAATACAAAAATATTTCAAGATATTTTAAAAGGTTTAAAAAAATTCAATATATATTTTCAGAAATTTAATAGATTTTGAAGGATTTCCACAAATTTCCGAAGATATAACAAGATTTGACAGACTGTAAAAAATTCAAGAACTCATATAAAGTACTTTAAATTCTTTAAAACCTCTAGAGAATTCTTGTACTTTTTGGAATTCTTCTAAAATCTTTTAAAATTGTTTAAAATTACTTGAAATATTTTGAAATTAATTTATAAAAAACTTTTTAAATTCAAAATAATTTTAAAATCCCGTTAAATTATTCTGAAAATCATTGAAATCCTTTTAAACACTTTAACATATTCTGTAATTACACAGTGATACATAAACTCTTTTGAAATTTCTTGACATTTTTCAAAATCATTAAAAATAATTTGGAACTAGAAAATAATTTGGATTGTCTAGAAAAAGACTAGAAAAGAGCGAAAACGATATTTTCATTTTTTACAATTTTCTCTAGAGATGTCTCTATGTGATTTTTCTATTCTTTTCAAAAAGTATATATATTATATATATTTATCTTACCGAGTGAATGTGCCTTATATGATAAATTTTAATGCTTACATTTCGGGCAGTTATTTTTTTATTCAATTGCACTTTCTCAACAAACCATGTTTGTAAATTGAAGTTTAATATTTCAGCTATTTAATTAAAATGCAAAAAAAATTATTTTCAAGTTAAAATTGTTTAACTCAACAAATGATTGTAAAAATAAGGTAAAGAAAGGTGACAAATGCTCATTTGTTAAATTATTGTGCATTTTTTCATATAAAGAGGAGTAAAATTAAAAGTATACATGTTATGAATATAATTAGAATGAAATTTTATACTGCAAAATATAAACAATTAATCTTAATCACCCGTCTGAGCAATTAACGCACCATGCGCGACGGTGGTCCCGGCATATTGGAATCTGGAAAATGAGACACGCAGTATCGGTTTTCCTGTCTAAGCTGGACTCGCAAAGGTGGCAGCATGTTCGCTTTGACAATCGGTCGGTGCATTCCTGAGGCGTAGAAACTTCAATTCCTAACATGGAAATACCGTGAAACCCTTCAATAGCCCCCCTTCTATAGCCCTTCCGAGAATTGACGCCGTGCCGTAGGTAGTTGTAACAGGAGCTGCGCGGGGTTTGCGGGGGAGTTAATTCCCACCCACCATCAGCTCCAAAATCGGCGCTATAGAAGAATTTCACTGTAATGCACGACCGCAAGCTCTTTTGCAGAATCGCAGTCGTCAGTCGATATAGCGAACAGTAATAGAGACGCTGCGTACGTTCATTCTCCGAAGTATCCTAGACTCTTATTCTGCACTAAATTTTTTTTCACTACAACACCTTCAAATTAACTAAATAAATAAGATTCAATGAAATAATTCACTAAAAATGTTTTATTCACTTTTCAACTCATTAAGAACAGCATGGGTCAAAATTGACCCATGTTCGCTTTCCGACCGTTCCGTGCGAAAACCAGCGTTGAGCTAACAACGGCCCGATGCCCTTCGAATAGGCCGAACATTCCCCCTAATTATCAGCTATGATGTTGCGAGTTTACCGAATATTGCAAAAATAAAGTTATCTAAAAATTTAGTAAAATACGCTTGGTTTGCATCAAGAGTAAATTCGGCACTCCTTAATGTTGTTTTTTTAAGATTTAAGATTAAAAGATCCCTATAAACGGGCTCTCCTGGTATGCAGGATTGTAGTATGATAGAAGGATGAAAGAGACCAGCTAACACGGGCCTTCTGGATCCCTGCGTCGAAGTCTCTCCCTGGCCGATCTACAATTTCTGGAATCGGCACGGGAATGACCTGTGGCCCGCACAGCGACTAAGAAGCAGCCCTCCGTTGGTATGATGGCCTGCGAACAAGTATTCATTTAGTTTCTTCCTCAATGTGAACACCCCCCTGAGCCATGGGTGTAGAGTGATCGTGCGAATGATCATCGAGTACTTACCCTTATCTTACCCTTGCATGCGGGGCTCTGCAGGGGCGAATCTTTTATTTCCCCAGCTACTCGTGGAAATCAAAATGAAACACGCAAAATTACCAAAAGGTGAAGAAGAAAGGGAGTTGGCCAAGGGGCGTAAGGGGCTAGGTTCTAACGGGTCTAGAATGACCCTTTCATCCCAACCTGTCTCTCCGGCAAGCCTTACTCAGGTGGTGGCTGTACCCCAGCTCTTTCGGTTGCTGAGTGTTTGACGGCCTCTCTGAGTGAGGCTATGGAAACGGGAGTGGCAAATCAGTCCCCCAATAAAAAGAAACGCATCAGCGGTTCCCTGAAAAGGAGACTGAGGAGGCAAGCCCAGTGGGCTAGTGGGGCAGCTGCAGTACCTGGCACATCGGCGAACACAACGCCGATAACCAGCACTGATGCTCAAAAGTGAGGAAGGGGCTCAGAGGGCACCCAACCGGGGAGGGGGGGCAAGACTTGAAGAGGCACAAGGCGGCCCAGCAGCCGACGAACAGGGAGTTGTTGGGAGTTGGACTGACGGCTGCTCAGAGGACTGACCCCCTGACTTTGGTGGTGACGGATACGAGATTACCGGATTCGCTGCTCACCATAGAGTAATTAGAGCTCCTCAGGGAGGCTACCTGAAGGGCGCTTGAAAGAATGTCTCCAGATACATGGTCAAAATTGAAGACACATTTCTGCAGGGGAGAGCCTTGTTATTTGTAGCAGATGACCCAATGGCTGAAGCTTGGCTACACAAGTTTCTGGCCGAGACAAGGCCCCGGGAAGGCGCATCTCTTAAGGTGGGTGGGGTTGAGCTGCTCCAGAAGATGGTTAAGGCTACGGCGTGGTTCCCAGGTAAACTGATGGACCCGCATATGGTTCTCCGTCGGCTGGAGGGATTCAACCCATCATTTAAGACAGCATTCTGGCAGATCATCAGGAACGATAAGCCTCAGGAAAAGAACACAGCTGGAGAGGTTAAACATTTCCTAGTTGTACAAATTCCTGAGTCGCAGGCATGGCTGTGAGGCACAAGGGTGTCTCACTAATCCAGGGCCCTTAGTTAGTTCGATATACCATAAGGGGTTTAGGGGGGGGGGGCTGGTTTGTGTTACAGGGACCCTAAGGCGGCCAATCCAAGGGCATATATCCTATGGGATGCGTCATGGGATGTCAGTCCTCTTACAGAGGGCTGGTGAGATCATCATTGGGCCATTTGTGAGACCTGC
This sequence comes from Belonocnema kinseyi, assembly GCF_010883055.1. Classification (NCBI taxonomy): domain Eukaryota; kingdom Metazoa; phylum Arthropoda; class Insecta; order Hymenoptera; family Cynipidae; genus Belonocnema; species Belonocnema kinseyi. The sequence goes on along the minus strand of NC_046662.1, from coordinate 110,291,819 downwards.
TAGGGCTAGTCTGACGTTGCGTTATGTTCCGGCGGCATGGAGGGGTGCAAGAGTAGTAATTTTTTCGAAAGCAGGCAGGATCGGTTATACTTCACTCAAGGATTTCCGACCCCTTAGCCTCACATCTTTCCTACTAAAAACAGTGGAAAGATTCGTGGACAGATATATCCGCGATAAGGTCTTGTCAAGTAGTCCTCTTCACAGGCAACAACACGCCTATAGGGCTGGTCACTCAAATAAGATGGCCCTAAGCACTGCAGTTAACCTAATTGAAGGACAACTGAAGCAGAAAGGTCTAGCGATTGGAACCTTCATGGACATCGAAAGAGCCTTTAACCACACCTCTGGAGAGGTGATCAGGGCGGCCATGATCGCACACGGGGTGCCTAGTGTAGTCGTGGAATGGACCTGCCACATGTTGGCCAATAGGAATCTAACTACGACTAAGGGTGACACCCCTTTATGTGGAACCGTTGACTGGTGATGTCCGCAGGGGGGTGTTCCATCACCCTTGCTGTGGTGCCTGGTAGTGGATGAATTGCTTCATCTACTCACGATTCAGGGCCAATCAGCCAACGAGTACATTGAAATTGGCTGGACAAAAACTCGAAATCAAAGGGCAAGCCAAATATTTAGGAGTCATCCTAGATAAGAAGCTGTCATGGAACGAGCTCCTGAAAAACAAGTGCAAAAAGCTAGTAGCGTCTCCTTGGCTCTGTAGAAGAGCCATAGGGAAAAGCTGGGGCTTGAAACCGGAGAAACTTATGTGGATCTACACAGCGATCCTGCGACCCAGACTGATATATGCGGCAGTCGTCTGGTGGACCATGTCGCTACCTCTTCGACAAGAAATACCGAGTTAGCCTATTCACGAAAGAGAAATGGGCTAACGGTGAGGCACACCTGCCAAGTGATGGAGACAACTGGTTTATAGATGGCTCCAGGAACAAGGAGAACGCTGGAGTAGGTGTATACCGTAAGAGGAACGGAATAGGCTTCACAATTGTGATGGGGCACTGAATAAGCTAGCGACAGAAAACCGAGTTACTCTGTTCTGGATCCCTGGACACAGTGTCATCGGGGCAATGAGATATCGGACAGGCTAGGAAAGCTAGCAGCAAAGGGAAATTTTACTGGACCTGAGCCAGTTGTAGGCATTTCCAGTAGGTTGGTCACTGAAGATAATGAAGTCAAAGCCCTAAAAGAAATGTTTATAGGACATTGAAACTTCCGGTACCACATACGTAAGATAGGGCTCGAAGAAAGTCCCCTCTGCCGTCTGTGCGGCAAGGATAATGAGACTTCTACTCATATCCTCTGTCACTGCCCTGCGATCGCGGAAAAACGTGTAACACTAACAGGCAGTTTCTACATCAGTGAGTTTGAAATATCAGCCGACAGCGCGGACGCGGTCCTTCCTCTATGGAGAGGAATTTGGGGCAGTCTTGAGCCTAATTATGGATAAACTAGTCAATTTCGCCACCTCGTATATTTTATTTTATCTCTGGCTGTAAATGCCGTCTCTCTTATCTATTGTTTTGGGAGTCTTGGAGTCCAAAGTCACATTTTCCGTTCGAAGCATGGACTTCCATTCTCCAATTCTCGCACAGAAGTGCATTTAGCCACCCAGCTAGCCTCGACTTTCCAAGGACCGCTTATCCTGCTTTTCGAGAATAAGGAAAAACTCTAGGTTGATGACTTGCTTTAGCGAGCCACAGGAAGCCACAACGAAGAGAAGTAATGGTGATAGGGCAGACTAATGAAAAACGAGCCTACATGAGGATCTCTCTCTTGACCGTAGCAACTAAAATTAGTCCTCTGCGCAGGACACTTATTATTTCTCTCATCAACCACTGTTCATCGCGTTAGCGTACGTAGATTTCGAAATTTTAGTCTAGTTTGTAAACTTCATCCTTTTCTTTTATAGTTGGACTAAGGAATTCAGTCTAGATATATTGACTATATTAAGTTTTTACAAATAATTTACTCCTTGGCAAAATCATACTAATTATTTTATGACTGTGCTTTGTGCTTTGAATATTATGAGTCTGTGAATTATTTCTAACGGAGTGCCGAGCCGAAAATCATGTGTCTCACTCTTTTATTTAAATTAAACTGCATAAATGTGACACAATGTATTACCCTAAAATTGTATTAGCAGAGATCATTTCCGGTTTCCTCTTTTGAGAATAGAAACTCGAAAATAGCTTCATCTTATATCTTGAAATATTTCAATGTGCTCTCAGTTTTCCATATGCCCGTAAAACTGTATTAGCAAACATTATTTCTCCTTTCCCCTATCGCTAATAGAAACTCTAAAATGGCTTTATTTTATATCTTGAAATATTTCAATGTTCTCTCATTTTTCCGATATTTCCGTAAAATTGTATTAGCAGAGAACATTTCCCCTTTCCGTATACGTACTTAATCTTGTCTATAAAAATGTCCTGAAATGTAAGCCTTTCCCCTTTAGAACGATATTATATTCGAGCCTCTCCCTAATTTCGTGTAGTTATTGTTGTAATACTGATAGCTATTTTTCGTTCGGAATTGGTTATTGCTTTGTAATTTGCGTAATCTAAGGATTGTAGAAACTGTAGTATGATAGAATTTTTATTGATGCCACGGTTCATATTATTATAAATGTACACCTAAGTCTTTGGAGAATACAGTTTTGCTGATATTATTGATTTTATTATTGATTCTAGTTAAAAAAAATATGTATTATTAAAATTATTAACGTAGCTAATGAAAAAATTATTAAAAAAATATACATGATCAAAAGAATTAATAAAAAATATATCACTTATATCCAATATAAATATGATAATAATTGAAATATGTAAGACTACAACTTGAGTTGCAAAGCGAAGAATCTTTGTACCTTTAAAATCTTAACAATTTCAAATTTTGAAGGAAATATTTTTAAACAGTAATATTACTTTCAATTAAAATGTTTTAAGGAAATCATTTGTTAAAAAGTCATTGACAAGTCTGATAAATGAGAAAATAAATATAATATCATTCAATATAATGTATATATTTAATTAAATTGAACTGAGCATCATATATACATTTATTCAGTTCAATAATTTATTTATTGCCTAATCTTGAAAGCTTTTTTCTCGCTGCATACAACCCCTAATAATTTTATTTAAAAATTTAAATTTAAAGGAGATTTTGAATTAAATTGTTAATTATATTATTGCAAACCGTATTTTTAAAATAAACAGACTATAAGCTATTAAACTCTATAAATAAACGTACTGTACTCATGACGCACAATTGGAGGAAATGCACTTTTGTCAGTCAAAAATGTTCAGAGCTTTCAATTTTTTGCGATTTTGAATTTTTTTAAATTAAAGATTATTAAATTTTATAGATCTTGACTTAACGAACTTTTGTCTCCTCTTTTTTTTATTAATAATTTTTCCACTCAAAGCATGGAAAAACTAAATTTTTTAATATAACAATTTTCTACGCTTTAATAACTAATCAGGAAAACTTTATATTATCTTGAATAAATGTTTAGAAAAATAGAATACAAATAATGTGCTTATTAATCCATTTATTTGTTATAAACCAATTTTATGAACAAATTGATCAATAATGTTATTTTCGGTAAAAAAAATGTTTTGCTACAAATGCTTCACATTAATGTAGGAATGACATTTAATAACAAAAATACTTTAAAAGTTTATAATAACTTCTGTGCTAAACAATTATTGTGGCAAAACATTAGAATTCGAGATTTTTCAAATTATAATTTCCTTCAATAGCCATAACGACTTAGGTAATCCGTAAAATAATAAATATTTATTAATATTTGATAAAATATAACAATTTAAATTTTTGTAAACAAATTAGATAAAGAAGTTCGAAATTTTGGTCCTTTCGCATAGAAATTTTTTTCTGCACTGCAAATGTTTTAAACTGTTGGACGAATGACTGATAATCACAAAAATATTTGAGAAGTTAACAATAACCATTGTTATAAATAATGCTTATAAAAAAATATTCAAAGGTAAGGTTTTATCAACATTTTTATTTTCTTTAGTTGCTACAATGCCTCAGGATGTTCCTAAAAAAATGTATCTTTGATAAGATTTAGCAGAATGTAACAACTTACATGTTTAAAAACAATTTACATAAACAATATCTAAATGTTCGCAGTTTTGCTTGGAAAAAGTCTGGTTTTCAATCTCAATAGATTGACAATGAATCATAACACTGCATGATAAGATTCACTCAATACAAAATCTTTTGACAATAACCCACCGACTTCGCCATCAAAGAAAATTTAAAGTTGATAAAACCTTAAATTAAAATATTTTGTCACAAGAATTGTTAAGAACAGTGGTTATTGTTAACATTTCTAATATGTTGGTGACTAGCAGTCATTCGTCCAATAACTTAAAACATTTCCAGTGCATACAAAAAATTTCCATGCCAAAGGGCCAAAATTTCTAATCTGTTTCTCTAATTTGTTTAGAAAATTTTAAATTGTTATATTTTATCTAATATTATTAAATATTTATTATTTCATGGAATACCTGAAGTCGTTCTGGCCATTGAAGGAAAATATAATTGCAAAAATTTTAAATTCTAATATTATGCCAAAATAATTGTTTATCACAGTGGTTATCATAAACTCTTAAATTATTTTTGTTATTAAATGTCATTCGTGTAATAATGTAAAGCATTTTTAGCCCAAACAAAAAAATTTTTACCGATAATAAGACTATTTGCATATATAATGTTCGGTTCAATTTAAATAAATATATACATTATATTAAATAACATTAAATCCATTTTCTCATTTATCAGACTTGTCATTGACTTTTCACCAAATAATTTCCTCCAAACATTTTAATTAAAATTACCATTTCTTTTTAAAAATATTTCCTTCAAAACTCGAAATTGTAAAAATTTTAAAGGTACAAGGATTCTTCACTTTGCAACTATCTGTTTTCAATATTAAATTGTCAACTCTTGATCGCTTCGAATTCATAATTGTTTAAATTGAAAAGTTTGCAATTTTGAATTATGTAATTTTGAACGCTTTTAAGTACGAGTATAAATAATTTTCAATGATCTAATCTTGACATATTCAATTTTTAAGGTTTTGACATTGCCCTATTTTCTAAATTTATAATCTGAAATCATTCGATTTCGTGATTCTTCAATTCAAAAGCAAATTTTGTGAAAGGAAAATCTATTTCTTCAGAATCTTTGGTGACTAATTTGGAGTTATTTTTTGTGGTTCATGAAAAACTCAATACAAAAAATTTGTATCTTTCTTACCTTTTTCTTTTGACTTTTCCTCTCGTGCGCCTGAAAGCTTTTTTTGGGGGGGGGGGGGGGGGGGGGGGTCGGATCTGGGTTCTTTATAACTATCTTAAAATTCTTAGCGCTGGTTTGCATTTTTCCTTTTGCTTGCAGACACAAGATTAGGGCAAACTTCTTTCCTCTTGAACCCATTTCGATGTTATAACTTTAATATTCATTATTTAAAACCAATTAAACTGTTGCTTTCATAAACTGTGGTGATGGAATTTGAGAGAAAACAAGAAAGTGTCACGAGAGCGCAGGCGCCGAGTCAACGAGGCCACACATTTTGTGCGTTAAAATTTAAGAGCGTTAAAAAAGAATTTAAAAATTATACGGAGAATATGGAGCTTAATAGGAGACATAAGTAAAACTCAAGAATATAGACGCAAGACCTTCAATGTAGCGGCTGAAGCTTATACAGTACACGGAGAAACGCTTGATCGTAAAATTTAGCATTATAATATTGATATTTACAAAAGTTCGATGGCAATCTAGGATATAGCCAAGAAAATAATATTATTGCCGCAGCCATAGGAAGAAACATATTTTCCATTTCATTTATAAATATACTACAAATCTAATAATTGCCATTTATAGTTAGAAAAATTAATATTTTTGATAGCAGATTGAAGTTGAAAAAAATGATATTCACAAATTAAATGGTAAAACCGTATTTGCAATAACAAGCATTTAAAATAACATAAGTTGCAAAGCAGGTAAGAAAAATTACCATTTTTAGTGGGAAGGTGCAATGAAAGAAAAAAAAATGGAATGCAGTGCTTCGCGATTCAGTACCAAATGACGTCATTACACGCGCCGAAGTTCATGAGGTTGATAAAATTCCTGAAACTTATCATTTGTTTTATCATAGGGAAATATCTCCGTTCTGCTGCCTCAGAGACCCATGTTCAATTCCTGCCAGGCCTGATATCTTCTAACCAGGTTGTTTCTCTTTCAGCTTAGAGTAAAATATAAATATTTAATTGTATGTTTAATGTATAAAATGTATAGTGCGTGAAGTGAGTGCGAATTTATTTTTATTTTGCTCTTTCAAACATGGAAGTTTTTCCTATTTTCTATGGGAAAAATTAAAAATTCGTAGAATGAACATAGACATAATATTTTTATTATTGTGTTTTATAAACTTCACAGTCTGTCTTAGGGATTATAGTAAGTTTCTTTGGTATAAGTGCAATTATTTTATCATTTATTTTATATTTGAATAGACATAATAACTTCAGACTTGAATATTCACAATAGTAATTCTTGCAATAGTGACTCTGTATCCTGGCTGGATATAGGAAGTAGAATGGGTAGGAGCTGGTAGAATAAACAGCTACAAAGTAGGGACAATACTTCCACTTGGAGCGTCAAACTAGGGCCACGGGGAAAAAGATATCGCACAATAATATCGGAAAACCTCTATATTACAAGAAAGCGCAATATGATAGCGTAAAATCAGTTCCCGGAGCTTTGTACGATATTATAATGCGCTAATTTCACAGAAAAAAATGAAGTTAGATTTTTTTGCTTTCGTCGGCTACGGCGTCCTCAGCAGCAATGGAAAAAAGGCAAAATATGAGTGAATTCGAGCTATAAATCGGGACACCAAATTTAAAACAATCACAGAAAAAAGTAAAAATTTGCTGCAGGTAGGACCGGCAACGGTTAATGATTAAACATATTTCGTTTAGAGTTACACTGATGTTAGGAAAATAATTCTGAACTCATCGACTGTATCGCGCTGAAGTCAGCAAATTTCGATAAAACCTGTACAATCACAACAGAAAACATACAAAAAATTTGTTCTTACTGATATATCTCCTCCGAAATAAATCACATTATTGTTTTATTAGGTTTCGATTTGTCATAACGCTGCTTAAACTAGAAAACCACTAGAAATAATCATAACTTTAATCATGAAAAAAGTCATTAACATTAAAAAACATGTGCCCACTGCGTGGGCACATTCTTATCACAACTTTTGTCTTTTAATTGCTTTTTCGTCTCGTATGTGGGGTTTCAAAAAATTTAACTTTTCATGTTTTTGATACTATTTTTTTATGATTAAAACTAAAAACAGAACTATCAAAAAATTATTTATGAAAAATCATGTTTACATCCTCATCAGAGAAGGTATTAGATTTGTATAAAATTTGCCCCCCCCCCCCTCCCCTCCCAAGTTTTTGTCAAAAGGTCCACGTTTTGAGACCCCTTGAATCCGAAAAACAGGTTTTTACGAATGTGTCTACCTGTTTGTCGTTATGTCTGGCTTTATGTCTGTATGTAAGTCTGTTTGTGTGCACGATACTTTTCAAAAAAATTTATCTATTTGATTGGCTTTTGCTACACTCTTTTAGTGTCCTAAGCTAAATGCCCAGTTCGTTAGTCAGACATTTTGGATAAAATTACTAAAAGTGAGCTCATTTTGAAAATTTTTGAGTACACATTTTTTCATGATTCAAAAATTCTGTGTACAGTTGTTCATGGTACTTGAAAAGAAAAATGTTACTTTTCGATAGCCCGACAAGATTACCATATCAACTCTTTGAATTTTTTCGAAAAATTTTAATTTTGACCCCACAAAATCCAGTCGAAAATTGCATTTTGCGGTCAAACTCCGCAAGATAGGAAAAAAAAAGACAAATATTGTGCACACGTCACACGACACAAGCTAAGCTAAAATAAATAGATAATACTTTTTCACCGAAGGAAGAGCAACAAAAATTTTACTAATGATTTTGAGACACCCTAAATCCGAAAATAGGTTTTTACAAATGTGTCTGTCGGTGGGTCTGTCTGTTTGTATTGATGCCTGTCTGTCCGTCAGCACGATAACCTTTGGAAAAATAATTCTATTAGATTGGTATCTGGTACGATCTTGTAGTGTCATAAACTAAAGGTCAAGTGCGTTAGCCAACCATTTTGGATACAAATTCAAAAAGTGAGTAAGGCTGCTCAGTAGACCGCACCTGTAAAGTTTAAATAATAAAAAAAACTTTTGAAATGAGCAAATTCAGTTAACGGAAAAACAACAAAGGTTGCAATAAAATATTTAACAACAAATTTTTTTCAAGGAATTCGCATTTTTTAAACGGGACAATGAAACTAGGTCTGTTCTAATACCAATGTAAGTTATGAATTATAATAATATACATTTACAGGAATGATTATTATATATATTATATTATATTCTACTTAATGGTAAAATTTTGCAATATGCGTTTTTTTCATTATTCATGATATAATTAACAATAAACAAATAAACTCATAGCAAAAATAGTTTTTTTTTTTCAAAAATTCATAACTCAGAGACAAATGATGGAAATTGAACGGTTCAAAAAGGAGATTACAAGGGAAGGGTGTGCCTTTCAATGCAAATTTCGCAAGAAATTCTGACGGAATTGAAACCTTTATTTTTTAACATGAACTCATTCATTATTTTAGGTGTGAATGTATTAGGTTTTGACAGAAATCTACACATTGTTCTGTGCAAAACCATTTATTTAGTCCCGCGTTCGTCGGCTTATTGGATGGCTAATGTAATATAAATTTGAAATTTCAGCTTATTTCAAAGTCAACTTTTATTTTGCACATGGAAACCTCTATTTTTGACACCGCTAATCGAAAGAACGCAAAAGTTTACATCTAGATAGCTAAAATGAAACCCCTATTTTTGACATCTTGAAGGCCAAAACCAAGGTCTGCTTCAAGGTCACTATTCAGATCCTACTACAAAACCCTGAAACTTTTGTCTGCAAAAAATAAATATAAAAAAATATAAATATAAATTTGTTTTTTGCCACTATTGGCACAGTAATTGAATTGCAATTCCCCCAGTACTGCGAGAGGACTCGTTCCCCAAGTCTTGGCTAGACGATGGCATGACCAATTCATCCAGTACTGCGCTAGCACTGGTCCACCAAGATTTTGCTGGAAGTTGACAAGACCATTGGCTCAGTACTGGCCAGATGTAAGTAACGGCTCAATGTAGTCATTTCCCATTGAGTACCGAGCGCTAAGTGCGAGATGCAACAGGTTCGTGCCCTAGGCGCGCTAGGGCACGTGAGAATCTTATAATTTTTCATTATGTAACATATGCTTCCGCAATTCGCATATAAAAAAGGAACTACTTCGAAACTTCAAGGCACTGTAATCAGTGTATGTAAGTGTGACAAGTATTTATTTTCACTAAGTAAATTTACTTGTAATTAATACATTTTTTTCGAAAAACTTCGTCAGCACTGCATATAAATCTGAGTTTCAATGATGCTACATTCAAATAAAAATTGTTTTTATATTAATCTCAGTGGAAATAAAATTTTATAAAAAGTCGTCTGAGTTCTACTAAATAATGTTTACATTTAAATCATAGATACCCGAGTCGAAATATAGGCCACTGAGAAAACTGTATCGCATGAATTACAATATATACCGTAATTCCTGCGCTATATATCGTAATTATCGCATTTTAATCGCGCAAAATCGTGATATCGTACATTGCAAGTTTTTACATTATATACCACATAATTGTGCAATCTATAATGTAAGAATTTAAGTTTATTACCTTATCACGTATTTCTTCTTTTGTTATCTCGCGATGGTTCAAGTAGTGAGGAAGCGATCACAGAAGAAATTAAAGATAAAGTTTACATCGCTGTTAGGTGAAAGATTCACCGGAACAAAAATTAACCTTGTCAGATAAACTTTACATGAAGTGAAGATAATTTCCGATTTTTATCCGATTTGAACCGCTCTTTTTTTTTAAACAATTGTGAATAGTTTTAGTTTTAAAAAACACAGCCAGAATTAGGTTTCAATTTGTCAGAACGCTGCTTAAAGTAAAAGAACCACCGGAAATCATCATAGCCAGTGACCCAAAAGTGCCCGTATTAATTTTGTTTAAATAATAAAAAAAGTAAAAGAAAAAATTCAAAGGTATTGTGTTTTCACTGCTTGTATTTTCCGTAGAATCGATTGGTACTATTCGTTTTTTTAAAAAATACTTTTTTAATTTCGCTACATCTTGTTTAAACAATTTTTTGAACATAAGTCAAAATGGCAAAACAAAAAATAGGGTTACTCTTTTCTTGACTTATTTTATAATTTCATTGTCATTTTGATGCCATCTATAATCGGCTCACAGTACGGGCATTTTTAGGTCACTAGCTATGACTATTTCTGGTGGTTTTCTAGTTTAGGCAGCGTTCTGACAAATCGAAACCTAATTCTGGCTGTGTTTGTCAAAACCACTAGTATTCACAACTATTTAAAAAAAAGAGCGGTTTAAATCGGATCAAAATCGGAAATTATCTTCGATTCATGTAAACTTTGACAGGGTTAATTTTTGTTCCGGTGAATCTTTCACCTGAAATCGATGTAAACTTTATCTTTAATTTTTTGTGTGATCGCTTGCTCACTATTAGAACCCTCGCGAGATCACAAAATAACAAATACAATGTGATAAGGTAATAAACTTAAATTCTCACATAATAGATTGAAGAATTATGCGGTATATAATTTAAAAACTTGCAATGTACGATATCACGATTTTGCGCTATTATAATGCGATAATTACGATATATAGCGCAGGAATTACGGTATATATTGTAATTCGTGCGATATAGTTTTCTCAGTGGCCTATATTTCGGTTTGGGTATCTATGATTTAAATGTAAACATTTTTAGTAGAACTCAGACGACTTTTTATAAACTGTTATTTCCACTTAGATTAATATAAAAACAATTTTTATTTGAATGTAGCATCATTGAAACTCAGATTTATATGCAGTGCTGAGGAAGTTCTTCGAAAAAAAAAAGTATCAATTACAAGTATATTTACTTAGTGAACATTAAGACTTGTGACACTTACATACGCTGATTACAGTGCATTGAAGTTTCGGAATAGTTCCTTTCTTATATGCGAATTGCGGAAGCATATGTTACCTAATGAAAAATTATAAGATTCTCACGTGCCCCAGCGCGCCTAGGGCACGTACCTATTGCATCTCGCGCTTAGCTCTCGGTACTCCATGGAAAATTACTGCATTGGGCCGTTACTTACATCTGGCCAGTACTGAACCAGTGGTCTTGTCAACGTCCAAAGTTTCAAGTTTTTGTAGTAGGATCTGAATGGTGACCTTGAAGCAGACCTTGGCGTTGGCCTTCAAGGTGTCAAAAATAGGGGTTTCATTTTAGCTGCCTACACGTAAACTTTTGAGTTCTTTCGATTAGAGGTGTCGAAAATAGGGGTTTCCATGTGAAAAATAAAAGTTGACTTTGAAATAACCTTGAAAGTCAATGCCAACGTCAGCTTCAAGGTCACCATTCAGATCCTCGTCCAAAAACCTAGAACTTTTGTTTGAAATATTTCTCTCGAAAACGCATATTTTCGCTGATTGCGCGGGGTGGAGGGGGGGTCGATACTTTTTAATATATAACGGTTTAAAAATAAAAAAGACAGGCTCATAGTCTCGCCTAAAATTGAAGAAATATAGTTCTTGCTTGAATTAGTGTTTCATGAAAATTAGAATAAATTATATTTTTGAAGATTCGGCTAATGTTAATTATAATTTTTGAGAATGTTAGTATTATATATATATGACATCTCTTTATAGTTTGAACTGGACAATTCTAAGGGAACTAAGACATGCTTCCTCAATGCTTACTAATTCTTTTAATTTTAACCCGTTAACTGTAACGGGGGAGGGGGCTGATTTGACCCAAGCTGAAATTTCAAATTGGTGCCATTTGCGAATCAAGCAAGAACACCGGTCCTGACCACAATCTAAAAAATTGTTTTCTAGGATAGAAGTCTCACGCATGGTTTTGAGTTACCTGTATCCTTTAGTCAGCTATAGGGTGCAGTCAAAGTGCAGTTTGGGCCGATTTGACCCCCCCCCCCCCCCCCCCCCCCCCCCTTCGGTTTACGTATACATTTCGACAGATCACACTTAAGGTGAGTTACTAATTTCCTGTACTAGCGAGAGTAAGATGAATGCACTTATTACTCCTTATAAGTCAAAGTATAAAAATTAATTATTTATTACATTTCAATGAAGTTGGGGGGATAATAAGAGCACGAACGATAACATGTGCATTTACCTTACGATTTCACTTTATATTACACTAGCCATCCAATAAGCCGACGAACGCGGGACTTTCACCGTCCGGCAAGACGACGGCGTGAGGGGTCCCCACAATTCTGCGCTGAGAGCATGTGTGGTGTAGAGCGAACTTATGTGTTAAGTGAAACATTAGGTCGTGTGCATTGCACAGAAGAAAATGAAAAAGAAAGAGGTACGGACTCCGCCGTCGTTTCGTTAAGCGTTCGCCCGTCGTTATGTTGAATGAGTCGCCTTGCCGGAGGTCGTCTTTTTGGACGGCTACTGTATTTGAAAAAGAAAAATCATGGGCCTCTGTGCACATATTTAGACCAAAAAATATGTTTTGGTAAATACATAAATGGTTTTGCATAGAACAATGTGTAGATTTCTATCAAAACCTCCTACATTCACACTTAAAATAATGAATGAGTTTATGTTAAAAATTAAGGGTTTCAATTCCATGAGAATTTCTTGTAACATTTTTCATTGAAAGGCACACCCTTCCCATTTAATCTCCTTTTTGAACCGTTCAATTTTTTTTCATTTGTCTCTGAGTTATGAATTTTTAAAAAAGAAATTATTTTTTCTATGAGTGTATTTGTTTATTTTCAATTATATCATGAATAATGAAAAAAACGCATATTGCAAAATTTTACCATTGAGTAGAATAAAATATAATATATATAATAATCATTCCTATAAATGTATATTATTATAATTCATAACTTACATTGGTATTAAAACAGACCTAGTTTCATTGTCCCGTTTAAAAAATGCGAATGCCTTGAAAAAAATTTGTTGTTAAATATTTTATTGCAACCTTTGTTGTTTTTCCGTTAACTGAATTCGCTCATTTCCATTGTTTTTTTATTATTTAAACTTTACAGATACGGTCTACTGAGCAGCCTTACTCACTTTTTAAATTTTTATCCAAAATAGCTGTCTAACGAACTTGACCTTTAGTCTATGACACTACAAGATCGTACCAGAGGCCAATCGAATATAACTATTTTTTCAAAGGTTATCGTGCTGACAGACAGACAGGCATCAATACATAGAGACATGCCGACAGACAGATACATTTGTAAAAACATATTTTCGGATTTAGGGTGTCTCAAAACGTGGACATGTGACAAAAGCTGTGGGGGGGGGGTGTTGTAAAATTTTACACATATCAAATACCTTCTCTGATGAGAATGTAAAAAAACCATTAATAAAATTGTTTTCTCTTCCTTCGGTGAAAAAATATTATCTATTTATTTTGGCTTAGCTTGTGTAGTGAGACGTGTGTACAATATTTCTCTTTTTTTTCGTATCTTGCGGAGTTTGACCGCAAAATACAATTTTTGATTGGATTTTGTGGGGTCAAAATTTAAATTTTTCGAAAAAATTCAAAAAGTTGGTATGATAATCTTGTCGGGCTATCGAAAAGTAACATTTTTCTTTTTAAGTACTATGAACAACTGTACACAGAATTTTGGAATCATGAAAAAATGTGTACTCAAAAATTTTCAAAATGAGTTCACTTTTAGTTTTTTTTTATCGAAAATGTCTGACTAACGAACTGGGCATTTAGCTAAGGACACTAAAAGAGTGTAGCAAAAGCCAATCTAATAGATAAATTTTTTTCAAAAGTATCGTGGTCACAGACATACATACAGACATAAAGCCAGACGTAACGACAGACAGGCAGACACATTCGTAAAAACCTGGTTTTTGGATTCAGGGGGTCTCAAAACGTGGACCTTTTGACAAAAACAGGGGGGGGGGTCAAATTTTATACAAATCTAATATCTTCATTGATGAGAATGTAAGAATGATTTGCCATGAATAATTTTTTGATAGTTCTGTTTTTAATTTTAATCACAAAAAATTATCATCAAAAACATAAAAAGTTAAATGTTTTTAAACCCCACACACGAGACGAAAAAGCAATTAAAAGACAAAATTTGTGATGAGTATGTGCCCACGCAGCGGGCACATTTTTTTAATGTTATAGATCTTTTTAAAACAGCGGCGGATCCAGGCCTTGGTCTCGGAGGGGGCAATCGGGGCGTATAAGTCGAAAAAAGCAAAAAAAAAAAAAAAAAAATTTCAAGTTATAAGTATAAAAACTTAGAGCTATTCATCTTTCATCTTCATCTTTCATCTTTTACCGTATTCTGCTATGAATAACCGTACAGAAAATTTTTGAATTTTGAAAAAAGTGGTCTTAAGAATATTCAAAATTTGCCCAATTTTTGAACTTGTATCCAAAATGACTGACTAACGAACTTGATCTTCAGTTTAAGATCCTAAACGAGTGTACTAAGGGCAATCTAATAGATTAATTTTTTGAAAAGTATTGTGTTCACAGACAGACAGACATATATGCATATCGACATACAGACATACAGACAAATTCATAAAAACCTGTTTTTCGGATTCAGGGGGGTCTCAAAACGTAGACATTTGACAAAAACTGGGGGGGGGGGGTCAAATTTTACAAAATTCTAATACCTTCTCTGATGAGAATGTAAAAAAAATTCTATCTCAAACCAAATTTATATTTTAAAATCTTTTATTCGCATTGATAATACAAAAAACTGTACATAAGAAAATTATCATGATTTTCGTATTCTTAGAAAAATATGTTTAACTAGCCAAAGTAAAAAGTAATAGCAGCTTTTTAATTTTAATAACAACACGTACACGGAGAGAAATTTCAGGAGATTAATTCAAGTCACTATTCCTTGATTTTATTACCAATAAATTATTCGCTTTGTGATAGTAGAATAAATAATTCTTTAAAAGCAAACTAGTTGGAGTAATATTCACCTAATTTTCAATTTTCTTTCTTTAACAGTGCGTTTAGTTGCTTAGAATAATATTATAACTGCCTAGTGCAACTAGCAAATCTTAGGTTAGTCATGGCCATCGACATTTAAACTAAAGCCGGGTTGTATAGAAAATGAGGAAATTTCTTCGAACAGGCCCAGGCAACAATTTTGATGCAGACAGTCACGACTCAGTTTTTACATCTGGCTTGAGTAGGTTGAATTTAATGTCGGTTTTAACTAAGGTGAGATTTGAAAATTAGGCGACGCCAAGTACAATTTTTATTTCAAGACACTTATACTTACAGGTAATGGGACAAAATTAAAAGTTAGGTAATTATTATTGTGCCAAAATTTGTCAAGTGGGACACTTTTTTTATGGGTTGTGATTTTTCTTCTAGAATGCGTGATAAGCTAGAGTTTTTCATAAATAAAATGGTCTTGAAACTTTTTTGCAAAATTTTTATTTTTTTAGTCGTTATTATTATTTAACTTTTCTAGCATTGTTCTTGTAATTAATTTTTTTTTCCTGATCGGTACAAACTATTGCTATAATTTCTGGAATGTTTCGTTAAAGATGTTTATCCTATAAAATAAAAATAATTTTATCATTGTTTCATAAATTTTGATGGAATTAGCAAACAAATAAAATTCGTTCTAGCTTCTCAATTAGTTTCAATGCTTTACTTGACTAATTACGATAGCTCGTTTACTTGCGAAGATTTCGGTAAAAAAAAATTAGGGAACTCGCATATCATCAAAATTTGCGCGTGTTTTCGTGTTGACGTTCCGCGCTCCATGCTACGCGACGTACGATATTCACGATAAAACGTGTAAGATGCTGCCGGTCGAGATACGCTGCAGCGCGGAGTGAAATTCCATGTATCGTACGTCGCGCGTCATGGAGCGCGGTACGTCAACACGAAAACACGCACAAATTTTGATGATATGCGAGTTCCCTAATTTTTTTTAATCAAAATTTTCGTAATCAAACGAGCTATCGTAATTATTCAAGTAAAGCTTTGCAATCAGTTGAGAATTTAGAACGAATTTTATTTGTTTATAAAAATTGTTTCTAATTTTATCAAGGATAAAAAATCGGGAGAAAAGAAATTAATTACGAGAACAATGCTAAAAAAGTTAAATAACAATAACGACTCAAAAAATAAGAATTTTGCAAAAATGTTTAAAGGCCATTTTATTTCTGTAAAATTCTAGCTTATCACGCATTCTCGAAAAAAAATCACAGCTTGACAAATGTTGACACTATTGTAACTTACCTGCTTATCAACATATATTTCAGCCAAATATCGCCCGACAAAATCATCTTAACAGGTGACTGACAGTTTGAAGAAACACTTCACATTGCTGTAGATGAGAAAAAACAGTCTCTAAATGATGAATCGCCCCTAGATTCTTATAATAAATCTGTGTGGCTTAAATTTCTTGCAACTCAATTGAATATCGATTTTGGTTTACTTTGGGGAATCGGTGATTTTCTGTGCTCTTGACTCCTTGATATAATTTCAAAATTTTACCTTCGTAATAACTATAGAAATTCATACGAAAAATAAAGCTAATCTATCCTTTAAGTGATATTATAGTTCACACGTCTTATGCAGTCCTCTTCTTGTTATGAGTTTAAACGAGTGTTGGCTTATTTCTGTCTAATCTTTATGTGTAGTACTGCGCCAGCACAAACCGCCAGTAGTGTCTGACAGAGTTGGCGCAGTCACGAAAGCCAGTACCAAACATAGTTATTATCCCAAACATCTGCCAGCACTGCGCCAGTACTGGCGACAATTATTGGGCCGATGCTGCCAGTGCTAGCACAGGTTATGTCGTAACGACATAACCTAGGAATGGTATCTATTCGCACGAAAGTGATAACTACACTTAACAGCAGGTATATTCTAAAATCAGATTTCGTTATTTTTGTCACTTTTCAAGTAAACTGCACGATCAGAGCCATAAAAAGCTTGTATGTGAACTAAAGTACTCTAAGAACGTCAACCATCTTGATTTGACTTCATTCATGATTCCGGATCAGATCATTATGATCTCAAAAGTCGATCATTCACTTCGGCCAATCAAAATGCTCTTGAATTCGGTATCATTTTTGTTGCATATCAAAATGATATTGATTTCCGTATCATTTTGTACACATTTTTTTACTGTGAGCGCATCACTGCGTCAGTAGTCAATTGCCTATTGCGTAATAGATTTACCTCAAGCTACACGTTTGTTATTGTAGTTCCCGACATTTTTTCTTAGGAGTTTCAAAATTAAAGGACAAAGTTGCTTATTTGTAATTTCATTTTTCATGGCATCACGTCCTATAATGAAATGAATGCCAAAAAATTCGTAGCTCTTTTTTGTGTGCCTAACTTTCGTCTTTATGTTTCTTTTATGGCTTGTCTCATTTCTCAAAAAAATGTAATTTTTATTTCTAATGTTGTTTTTTTACAAATAAAATAAAAATTACATGTCTTGTAAAAACTGATTATTAAAAAATTTGTAAATATTATTCGGTGCACTAATTCATGTTCTTCCATCTTATTTCGATTGTTAAATAGCTTGACTGCAAGGTGGACTTTTTTATTTTTTGTGGGATAAAAAATTTGGATTTTTAATTTTTCAACAAAATTCAGAAGATTGTTATGATAATCTTGTATAGCTTTAAAAATGTAGCGTTTTTATTTTCGGGGCTTTCCTTATATCGTGCGTTGTTTCGCTTAAAATTTTTATTTTCGTTTCCTGTGTAAATTTTGCAAATTTTGTAAGTCCGATAATTTTCTTGTAAATAAAGAAATTCATAAGGATAGATAGATTTCAAAATTAATCGTGCCTACAAACTACCACTACTACTACAACTACAGACAGACATACGCCTTTGAAGAAATTGTTTTTTCTGACACAGGGGGACTCAAAACGTGGAGATTCAATGAAAACCGACCCAGTCAAATTTTACATGAAACTAATACTTTCTCATTAGGATCAGAATGTAAAATCATTCACAATTATATCATTGTTTATTCTACACATAAAATATAGCAGATTTTATTTGAAAATTATATTATTTTAAATGAACACACTTAAAATTAATCAATATTTGATTTCAAATCTTAAAAAAGTTTAAAATGTAATAATTTTTACTTTTAAGTATTCGAAATTGAGCGATTAAAAAAAACGTTTAAAATTATATATCTTTCAAATGTATATATTGAAAATTGAATAATTTTGAATTAAATACACAGGCCCACAAAAAAAAGTTGTCTGCACGAGACAAGTGACTAGGCTAATCTTATTGATTTTGGGCCGCTGAATCCGAATATGGCCTTAGAATTTGCCCTACACGTCCCAGTTTTCCCCTGGATGCAAAAAGTAGGGAAAAGCCAGGGTGACCAGACGTCCTTCTTTGGAAGGACATTTCCTTCTCTTTTGATGTTTATCCTTCTGTCCTTCTTTTTCAAGATATTTGCGATATTTGCATTTTTTATTGCGCGGATCTAAATGTTCTTCACAACTTCTACCAGCGAAGCCTTAGCTCGAGAGGAATAAAATTCGTCGCTTGACCAATGACAAATTTACTTAGATTAACCTCATTGTTCACTACGTTTGTGTTCGCGCAGCACTTCTCTCTAGGAATTGTGCTTGTTGAAACTGCGATGGGAGTCCGAGACCGTGTCGAAAGCTGAAAAACGAATAGACCTCTTTTTTTAACGTTCGTCGATGGAAAAAGAAGTCCGTTAGATTTTCGAATGCGAAAGGGCCTGGAGTCCTACTGCTGATCGTATAAAAAGCCATAACCTGCTATGTATTCGGTTTATTTTTCCCGTTCTCGTTCTTCACTTTACTATTCCAATGACTGCAAAGGGGAAAGTGTTCCTATGTCTCTGTCACTGTACAAATCTAACGTAAGTACCATTGCAAGGTTATGTTTAATTTAATTTTTTAAGTTTTATTTTGAGTTTCTTAGTCTTGTAAATAATAATCTGTCTCTGTGAGTTTCATTTTCTATATTTATTATTCACAGGTTATAATCACAGGATAATCACTTTTAATTTTCAAATAACGCGCCAAATTGGGCTAGGGGCGGAAAAGAATTAATGGTGGGAGATGTTAAGGAGTGGGGTGTCCTGCTTTTCCTACCCAGTCATCTGGTCACCCTGGGAAAAGCCTAGATATTTTCTATTAACACAGGCTATACCAAAAATTTATCAGCACGAGAGAAGTGACTAGGTTAATCTTATGGATTTTGAACTGCTGAATCCAAATCTGGCCTCAGAATTTCTCCTACACCCATCAGTTTTCCCCTAGATGCAGAAAATAGGGGGAAACCTAGGGATATGCTAGATATTATTCGGATAATACCAGTAAACGAAAGAATAAACGTACTGGTGTCATATTTTTATGTGTTCAGAATCGTAAAGACTAAATTTATCCACAAAAATTCCCTAGTGTGCTTACCGTTTCAGAAAAAGGTAAAAAACCTAGGAATATTCTGGACGTTATGTTTATTATACTAGTATACGCGAAGATAGATACATGCATGTTATATTCTTAAGTGTCGCGACTTATAGAGACTTAATTTATAAACAGAAATTCTCTAGTGTGCCTTATGTTTCCCCTAGCTTGGGTAATTCTTTGGAAATTGAAGACCTTTCTCATATTATATA